>NC_069143.1:10897782-10993528 GCF_943734635.1 Anopheles cruzii
TTCGCTTCCACCGGTCCACGCTTGCGGAGGCGGAGGGGTGGCCCGGTCTGCAATCGGGGTATGGTCCACCGAAGAGCCCAGTCCACCGAAGCGTTGGCTGTCTTTCACTGACGCCGACCACCAGGTGTCGGGCCACGTAGCCCTCCTCCGCTCGAGTCGCTCCAGTTCCTCCAGCACGCGCGCTCGCGTGCGTGCCACCGTGAACTGGGGCACAGAAAGAGACAGAGAACGAGACAGCGAGTTGAAAGCGAATCTAAGGGGAGAGAAACGACAAACATGCGAGCGGATGACATTGAAAGTGTGTGGTGCAGTGCAGTGCCTGAGAAGCGGTGGCACCGACCTGAGAAGCGGGTTTTGCGCTGGCTGACTGGCTGACTTCCGCAACGACCGAAACCACCTCGCCCGAGAGTTCCGCCGTGACCGTGACGTCGACGTCGTCGAGCGCGCTTGGGCAGACCGTATCAGGGGCAGTGAGGCAGTGACACTGATGGCCGATGGCAACACATTCGGACATTCGCCTCCGCTCCAGAACACTCGCAGTTCGAAACCACCGACGCCTAACCTCTGACTGGCACGGACATCCGCGTCCGACGGTCCGTCATGATCTGCGAGAAGTTTGACGTCTTGCAAAAGAGTAGACCGTACTTTGTAGTACCGATCAATCCGATGATCCTTTAAAGATCACCAGCCGCCGACACGGAGTCTAAAGTTCTGACGAAACCCAAGTCCCAACTACGAGCCGAGTTGGGGCCAGCCAGCCCAAACGTTAGTTAGATTGTACTGACAACACAGCCACAACAACAGCTCTACGCTCACTGGTTCCGTGTGTTGTAACCCCCCACCCCCCACCACCCCACCGAACGTCAGTTTGTGTGGGTGGACCATGCTCTGCCCTCATAATGGGCCCCCGTAATTCATCGGTCTTTACCTTTTCGGTAAGCCTTGGCACTTCTGGCACAACCCTTCTCGGCGGAACCCCGGCGACCGATAGAGTGAACGAGCGATCGAACGAGAGAGAGAGAGAGAGAGGGAGAGAGTGAAAGTGGACTCGGAAAGTTACGTGGAGCACACAGAGGGTGCGTCCAGGGCTAAGTCCGAACGCCCGATTGTTGCGCCAGATCCGCAACCTAGTGAAGCATGGCCCCCGGGCCACATTAGCAGTGCCACCGCCCTCCCGCACCAAGAATCTCCACCAGCTCCTCCAGACTAGAGACGAACCGACTGGCCACCACCTTACCTACTCACACCCACCGCGGGTCGCAAGTGCGCACAGTGCCGTTAGTTCCTGGTCCATCCAAACGGCGATATACCGCGCGAGACATGGGTTGAAAAGTCCCGAGCCACACACTCGAAAGAATTCCCGCAAGCGCCCAAGCGTTGTTGTAGAACGATTTATTTTGCGTCTTCAGATAAGCCTCAGTGTAGAGCGACAAACCTCTTCATTCGAGTGCGAGGTCGAAACGCCATCTTTTGATAGCTTCACAACGTTCGCTAACTGCCGCAACTTCACTTTTCGATCATTCAAAACGGTGTTTGTGGATGGTTTAAATGTTTTCTGGTGTTACCACCTTATCGTTGGATCATCCACAAACCAACCTTTTTACGGTTGTTTCTGATAAAGTGGAGCACCTATCTCTGGAGGGCCAGACGAACCGAATGAACACCGACGATTTGACATTAAATTTTGATAGTCAAATCGATGTGCTTATGTCAAAACTTTTGTGCCGAGCGTTTGTTTACAAACAGAGGATAATGTAAGTTCTTATTTGCTGGCAAAAGCAACAAAATCTAAAGACAAAGGGACAATATTATTCAGAAATCAACTTACCTCTTCGATTTCTATTTTCTCGGGCCAAAAACACACAATGTAAACACGTTTGACATTTCGGTGACCACGTTGTTTATATTTTAAGCCTGCCAACGATTTGACATAACAAATTAATTTTACGCTCGGATTTGGGTAAGACTCGGGACTTTTCAGCCCATTGCGTTGCAAAAGCGGGGCAACTAATTAGGGAGTGGTTCAAGCGTTCGGTAGAGCTCCAATAAGTTGCTTTTGGAGGTGCAATTTTGCACGGTGCCCACGGTGGTCACCTCGCTAAATCCCCAGCGACCCCAGCGAACGTGACGTAATTGGTGCGAGAGACAGAGACTAAATACAGAGAGAGACAGGGAGCTAAGCCAGCGAATTTAGAATGTGTCTTGCTTCGGCCTTCGCCCCACGTTTCTTCGCCACTGAAGCAGGAGGTGCAGGCAGGTGCAGGTTGGCTCCACCCAACACCGGGGCCCGCGATGTATCGAATCAGTACTTTCCGCGGCCGGCTGACCTTGGACCAGGGCTCCCAATCCCGGCGAACCGCGAACGTGTCGTCGTGGCCGGCTGTACGGCTTTCCCTTTCGTTATAGCGGCGCGGCATCACACACTAGCACGTACAGCTGGTGTGACTCTCGGCGTCAGACCGGTTCCGGTCCGGTCCGCGTAGAGCCTGTATCCCGGGCCCACGCCGTGTCGGGCAAAAGAACTCGGAGCGAAGCAGGCTGTGTGTGGCTGGCTGACTGGTCGGGGGGGTGGCCTTGAACGGTGGTGCCCGGAAGTGGCCGCCCCAACATCAACAGGTCCTTCAACAGGAAGGACCTTCAACTGAAGCCGCGGCGGCGAAGAATCACCACGCCAGCGCCGCTCCGATCGTGTCATCGTGGCTCGAAGTCAACCTCCATCTTGCGTCCAGCCACGGAACGGAACGGAACGGGCAGCTGTCACACCCTTCGGCCTAAACGTCGGCCCGCCAGTCCTGCCTGCCTGCTTGCCTGCCTGCCTGGGCGCCATTGCTGCTACGGCCGCGCTCGTCCTCCGGACCTCTTTTCATTCATCCGCCACCGAGAGTCAGCGAGTCAGTCAGTCATTCACGGCCGTCGGCCAACACACTCGCCCTTCCTTTCTCTCTCTCTCTCTTTCTCTCTATCTCACTTAATTTCCGTGATTCCCGGTGATCCTTCGGAGCCGAGAGTGCAAATAAATGTCCCTTGCCATGTGTCCTCCGGGTGCATGCCCACAGGGTTTACGTGTGGCCCGCGCTGCCATCGATCTGTGTTTTGTTGTTTCAATAATCACACACACACACACACGGCCTAATTCGACATGTACACACACACACACACACACACACACACATACATAGGACAGGCGCAGCGCAAAAAGAGATCCGTCCGTCAGAAAGTCTGTCAGGAGCGTCGATGCTTGATGCCATAAACCGGCGACTTAAGGACCCTTTTCGGTGCCAGCCAGCCAGCCAGCCAGGAACAGGAGGCCACAGGACGCGCGCACCCAACCTAGGATGATCGCGCTTCGAATGGCCGCTAGGACGCTCCAGGACAATACTGCCGTATAATCTGCCGTGTGGAGGGCCGAACCGAACCGCCTGAAAGAGAGAGTGAGAGGGAGAGAGAGAGACAGGGAGGGCAAACGGTACGAGATGGAGGAAATCAGGTACCGAGACCGCGACCGGCGGCTAAAAGCAGGGGATTAAACCATGCGTCGGGGGGTGGCTGTCACACTTAAACCGTCATCGCCGTGCTCGCTCTCTCTCTCTCCTTGCTCCGTCTCTCTCTCTTTAGTGAAGTTGTTTGAAATTGTGAGAACACACACACGCACGTTCGAGAATCGCGCCTCGAGGCCAGCAAAACCCCCCCCCTGAAACCGGAAGCTACTCTGACCGACCGGAAGCACTTTTTAGTAGTCTGTCTCAAAGTAAACAGCAATTTTAGGCGCCTCCAAAAATGTCCCTATTGAAAAAGTCCTGTTTACTTTGAGACAGACTGTGCCATTCTTTCTTGGTAAATTATCGGCGATGAATCGAATCTTCGAAAATTCTCAATTCCATTCCCATGAAACGCAACGACGAATTCGGCTCAGTTTTGAGAAAATCACGCACTTTATCGATGCTCCCTGGGCGCGTCATCACGAACTTGGCTTGGCCGACATAAAGGTCCGTTTTTGAAACGCGTATACCACTCATGAACTCTGCCACGAGATAGATAATCATCACCATAAACTTGTTGCATTCATTTAAACGTTACGGTGAACGTTTTACCGAGTTTAAAACAAAACTTAATACCGAAATTTTGACTGAAAGTCTGGAAAGGATGTACATTTCAAACAAATATACCCACATCAAGGTGACGCCATCAAGCTACTTTGAGACAGACTGTGTATTAGGTCCCGGCCCCAGACTCATCCTGGATTCCGGTTGGGGCCACGTCCGCTCCCTGACCGGGACGATCCTGGAGCCTGGAGTCAGCCTAGATTCTTCGGGGTGCAGTAAGCTAACAGGGGGCCCATCGCATCGGTCGGTCGGGAACAACCCCTAGTCAACTGCTTCGGCAGCCAGGCAAATCGACGGATTTATCAAAAAAGAAAAAAAAAACAATATAGTACTGTACACACACACACACACACCGCGCACACCAGAGTCAGTTCCGAGGTCGAGGCTTGGGAAAGTCGAAACCCATTAGGCAGCTGTTGTTACTGCGCTGAGCTGCGCTGCGCTGGGCTAGGCTGGGCCTACAATTTGTAGGATTTTTGCAGCTCCGAACATCAACAGAGCCGCGGCCAACCACCACCACCTCCTAGGCACCCCTCCAGGGGTCCAGGGGTCCGATCATTTACCGGTACCGATCCTCCGGTAATGCGGGGCGGTGCGCGGCACCTCCGCGAGCATCCAGCGAGGGATACATCTTTATTTTTATATCTCATTCAGTTTTTCTGTTGTTGTTGTTCATCCCTCTCGATATTCTCTCGATTGGGTCTCCAGGCAGAGGTCCCGAGGTCCTGAGAGAGAGCGGCGATAGCGAGCACGGTCACACTCACGCACGGAGCGCGATTCGGGTTGCGCGATAGGCTTCGGTGACTATCGATGGTAAACCGACGCCGGTAACGTACCTTTTTGCCGTCGAGACAGTCTCGACTGCGAACCCGAGCTCGGGTTCCAGAAGTAGGACCCTGGTCTGGTTCGCTTCCCGTCGGATGGTGAGAAGCTAGCTTTCGACGGCACGCCAGTGCGTCTGGTAGACCTAGTCGCGCTGGTCCAACCCGAGCCCCCACCACGTTGGCTCATCGATTGATTCGATCGGCTCAGATCTCTTACCTAACCTCCTGGTGGGGGGGGGAGGGGGGCCGGTTGGTCGCCGTCGAGGAAATGAAGCTATTGCAGGGGTGGCCGCAACCGCCTGCGTTAACCTCGCGTTATGATGGGCGCTACGGCTTCGGCTGACTTAATTTTGCGCCGCAATTTTTTGCTCTGTTGTTGATTTCTGCAGTCTTCTGCTTTCGTCCCAAAATGAGGTTGCGCACGGCGGCCCACGGCATCTCCGCAAGGGCCCCCCCCCCGCTATAGGCCCTACGTTGCCGTGTGCGTGCGTGTAAGTCCCATGGGCTGAAAAGTTCCGTGCGTAATGGCATAAATGGCGCTAGTCTGTTTTAAGTTCAACGCTTTTTGGTTACTGGAAAGTTTGAAGGCCGAAATTTCAAAGAACTCGTCAGACTTGGCCGCTACTCTGGCTGTTCACAGACCTCAACAAAAAGATGCGACGATTTCGCTCGAATGAAGAGAGCTGTTGCCCAGACACTGAGACCTTAGCTTGAGGCCCAAAACAGAAACCGCCCTACAAGAAGGGAAGGCTCTGAGAATGCCGCTAGTGTTTCGAACAACGCAACAAACGCAACGTTTTCTTTCGTAGGTCCGGCACTTTTCAGCCCACATACTAGAGTGTCCGTTTTTTCTGCCCGCCTCTGCCGGATTCGTTTTTCCGTGACCGTCGTCGCCGTGTTCACGGTTTGTTTGCTCCACTTCGTGCGGTTCGTGTTCGATTGATTTCTGCGGGCGCGCGCAGTAAGTCGTAATAGCTGAAGCTGAACCAACCAACCGGAGTCTCAACGCAAATCACCGACGACGACGTTGCGTTTACCGGGTGCGTTTCCAATAATCGATCGATCGACCGAGCGTGATGGGCAACCGCCACCGAAGGCATTTCACAATTTCGGGCACAAGCCACAAATCCCCAGACACGAACGAGAGAAAGGCGCGGACAGTGGAGCCGGAAAACGATTCTCTCTATACTTACCTAAACCGGCAAGGAAAGAGACCTGGACCATATATTTGACACTGACCAGTTACGCTCACCTCACCATGACCGTTGACAGGTGGTTTCTAACTGATTATTACTTCGACAGGGGTCGGTCGGTATCGGTTAAGTCGAGAGACCATAACTGCTGATATTAAGGCCCAAAGGTGAGCCGTTAAGAACTACTGCTGTCAATGTCTGCCGTCAATGTGCTCCTCCGGGATTCTAAATCGCGTTGGCTACGAAATGAAGGTGTTGGCACTGGACCATTTCCAACCCATTTGGTTTGCCATTCCGTTTGGTTATGGACCATTCCAACTTGACCATTTGGTTATGGTGTGAAAAGCGTTCAAACCTTCATAAGAAGATTCAAGTTCGAAGCTTGAATCTTCTTACGAAGATTAGGAAAACAGTCCAAAACCACAACACAACATATACGTCAGCTTTCAAGCAAATGACTCCACAGCACAGCTGTTTTGGGCAAGAATCAAACCTGAAACTCGAGCACTTAGGGTGGTGAGAACTGCAACTGCAACTGGACAGGAACAGGCTGGTCGCAGGTTGAACCCCGGAACCGCCGGCTTTAGGTTTTGGGCCCGCGGCGTCTATATCCCGCGCTGGTTGACCCCCGCCTGACAGGTCCCGCTCGCTCGAGCGGAGGTGTTGCGTGTTCCGTTGCGTTTGCTACGGACGGAAGTCGACGGGCCGATAGTCGGATCGGTCGGTGGTGGTCTCGGCGGACGGCGGCATAACGTTGATGGCGCGATAAACGTCAATCTAGCCCCGGTGGGGAGGAATGCGCCCCCGCTCTAGAGCGCATCACTGACGCGGGGTGCCACGAGGGTGTCCGATGCACCGTTAATGTCGTGTTTTTTTGTTTTGTTTTGGTGCACCCATTTATGCCCTGCCTATGCGGAGGGTGGCTTTGCGAGCCAGCTGCGTGGAGATTCGCGTTATCATCCTCTGCAGGGGCCGGGAACCATACCCATCCTCAAATGCCACCCTCTTCTGACCGCCTGACGCAATGGGACGGTGGGAACCATCATCATCGACATCGGCATCGGCATCGGGAGACCATCTGATGTTGGCGCGATCGGTTTGCTGCAGGTGACGCCGCTGTGGGAACGGCGCGCCAGAAGTTCCCAGACATTCCCAAACACAGCCCGGTTTCCTGTGCTGGCTGGGGTGCGTGGACTCAATTCGCCTCCCACACGGAGGTAGCTCACGCTCTAGTTTGACTGCCTGTGTTGGCTGTGACAATATTCGCAGGTGGCTGGTCACTGGACGGTGCCGGCTTGCTTCCTTTCTGGTCTGTTTGGATTCTGAAGATCCGATGCGCAAAATATCGTTCCACAGTGAAGTCTGACGTTTTAAAACGTCAAGCAGTCGGTACTTCCAATCACTTGACGGATCACCCTATATCTCAGCGGTCTGCTTGCCTCTTACTTTCTGACCTCCAGAATCGGATTCTCAGAATTTTCCCAGGCGAATTTCCTAGGAAACCGCTCCCGCTTGGTGGACGTCGAGGTCGTCGGCGAGCTGAAACGCTTCAAAAAATTAGCCGTGGCTGAAGTGGCCCAATGGCGAACGATGGCGGGCAGCAGATACCGACTATCCGTCCTTGCCGAGCATCCTACTCGCCAGAGTAGTCCACACTCACCGACACCGTTTTCTTCCTCTGCCTGCCCAAAGCCACGCCTCGGGACACAGTTCGACGACATGGGGCAAAAGGACATTCTAAACGCTGTAACCTCCTGCAGTGCAACTGCGGTAAGCGTCACAGCTTCACAGCGACCGCATCCACTCGAAGTGGCGGTGCCACTCGGGTGGCTTGACACTTGCCTGGCACACATTCACACGCCTCTTTACCCCGGAAAGCCGAGAACCCGCCAGTGACAAATAGAACTCACACACACACACGCACAGACCTTGTTGCGAAAAACACGCAAAAAAACGGAGGGAAAACTCTGCGTTCAGCTCGTCTGCGAAAATTTTTCCCCGGGATATGGTCAACAACTTGTGTTGGAGGTCACAGGTCAGAGTTAAAGAGAGCAGCGTCGACGCCAGCCTACCCCCCGCTTACACCGCGCAGGATGGAGTGCATCCTGGGTGTCGGAGATGTCGGGATCGGATTGCTTCGGTCGGCGAGAATCCGGTGTCCGGAAACCACCCATGACGCTGGAGCGCTGGCTTATCTGTCATGTCGTCGAACCCCGGGTCGGACCACCCCGTCGGGTCATAAGGATGGTCGATTTCCGTCGCCGGGGCCCGGTCTGATGCTGGTCGGCGGAACTGCGTGGTGTGACGTGGGCTCCCGCATGAGAACGCGCGACAAGCACTTGAAGTATGGAGTTAGTATGGAGAGAAGGAGCCCACACAGTATGGAGTAGGGGGTGGGACACACCGCTCACAACGCCATCAGCGTCAGGAGCTTAGACGTCAGAATTCCCAGAAGCAGGAGCAGAATGCGGCGGAGATTCTTGAAGAGTTGAGGCCGTTCTAGCCAATCGACGACTGATGTTTGTTTGCCTTACTGAAACCGATGCCTTTGCTAATCACACACTGTCACTTTGCTTGACATGCAATGCGAACAACAATCGTTGCAACAACTACGACCAAGCCCACTGCTCGATTTAAAAAACAAAATCATTCCAGGATGCGGTGAAGTTGAGCCAATTTAAAAAGGCAACACTCGCATCATCGCACCACCCGTCCAAATCTTGTTAAATTTTATTTCTGAAATCTTGCACGCAATCTTGCACGCCTGAAAGATTTCAATGGTTTAGTTACGGTCTGGTAACGTTGATTCAGTTTCATCACCCCGTGGTTCTTGTCTTAGCCAAAATCGGTTCTTGGCTTGGATTACACCGTAACGCTACTGATGTTTGTAACGCCCGTCAGCGTGTACGTGTGTCCCGGCTATGAGTTAACGCTCGAGCGTTACCAACTGCTCTGTCAACGGCTGTGGTTATGAACCGTTACAAATTGCAACAAGTGCCGTAACCGCAAACGGTGAACGTTTCGGCAACTGGTTGTTGCGCACTTTTGCGACCAAGACCAAGAAACAAGAGAGCCACAGCACAGCAGTGCGTAGAAGAAAAAGCCCGTAAAAAGACACTGTTACAGAAAACAACAGAGATTGCGGTTGCGCAGACCGCTCGGCCGGATAAGAAGCAGAAGAAGAAGAAAAGAAACACAGGACCACAGGCACACACCGATACCGATGCAACAAAATGGAACCCGCACAGAAACTCAGCAAAATGGAGTCAGCATCTCTGTGGCACCCCGTTTTCGGTTTATGCGCCTTTGCCGCTATTTTAGCACAGAACGACCCGCGCGTAATGGCCACCATGCACCACAGCGACGCTTGTGTCAGCGCCACCAAAAAGAGGCCTCCTCTCGATAACAGCTGTGTGTGGGGGGCTGCTGCCGCCGTGTCCCCAAAAAGAACGGCACACCGAGCGAACTTGCTGAAGGGAGAGAAGCATGCATGCAATGGGAAGAGAACGAGAGAGAGAGAGAGGAACGGGGCTCGAAGGGAAAGAGGACGGAGGTTGGAGGAGGAACTGGGGGAGTAGCGCAACGCAACAGTAGAGCACGATCGCGCAAAAGGCCAAATACACTAACACACCAAATACTGGCAAACCCGGCCCAACGCGTTACGTTTACGGGGTTTTTTTTTGTTTTTTTTTGAGGTGCGACCAGCCAGCCGCGTGGAGCGACCTACTCTACCGCCCTCGTACCCCGCGTTACCACCCCCCGTCTCCTACAGCCCACAGTTCCTTCTATACCACCGTCGTCGTCGTCGTCGAGGGCTTCGGTGTGGTTCTCCCTCTCCGGAGGCCTCTCGACTCGGTGAGCGGTTACGGCGGCACGACTGGGTGGCACTCCCACCACCCGTTCACCCTTCCCCCCCCCCCCCCCCCCCGTATGCCTAGACACCACAATGAAGAAAGTGAAAAGTGCCTCTTTTCTCACTCGCTCGACACTCTCGTGCTGCTAGGTGGCGCTCGCTCGCGCGCGCGGTACCCCCGCTTCATACTTGGGCTTGGGTTAGGGGTTGGGTCGGCTGCGGCGGGGATCGTGGGGAGTCGGTTGGTCGGTCTGCGCCGGGCTGCGCCAGGAAAAGTAAACACGCCAGATTCGCATTCGCGGCTGCATCGTCGTCGTCGTTGTCTGAGTCTCAGGTCCCTTTCCTCGGTCGAGTCCTGCTGACTGTATCCTGCTGCTGGTGCCCGCGCAATCCGTGCGACTCAGTGTGTGTGGGTGTGTGTAGGTGTGTGTGCGTGTGGAACGGAAGTCGTGGGCAAAGCCGCAGAGCCGCCACAGGCGCTACGGTGCTTCCGGACCAAGCTCTGGGGGACGAAAGCCCCCTGGGAGGGCACACCATGTGGACCTGAGCCTGCCAGGCTTCCGAGGGAGTTCTGGTTTAGCAGGGGGAAGAGTGGAACGAGAACGGCGGTTTTGTAGGTGGCATCCCAGCGCTGTTGGCGAAAGTCGGCAGATTCTTCTCGACCAGCACCGGCGCCCCCCAAGTCCAAGCCCCAAGTCCCACGAGTTGCGTTGCGCCCGCTGCCCGCAGCGTCAGTCGAAAACGTAAACACCACGTGAAAACGAAAGTGAAGCCGGAAGTGAAGCGGCGCGACGCACGGCCGACTTGGTGGGGTTTGAGGGCCGGTTATGCAACCGGGTTGGATGGCCTTCGCCACGGTTCGGCGTAGCAGTAGCACTAGTGGCCGTCGGTGTTGTGCGTTGCGGTGCGTTGCCGCAATGTCTCACTACCGGTCGCACGTCGTCAACGGTGCCGCGTTTATCGTCTTCGTCGTCGTCGGTGTCGTCGCCGTCGTCGGTGTCGGAGCCTCGCCCGCCAGAGACGGCCGATCGCCAAGTCAGCCAAAGTCAGCGTCCGCCACAATCAGCTACCAGCACCATCAACCCAGTGCCTCAACCGCAGATGCAGGTAAGCTCAAGCGACTCACCAGAGAGAGAGCGTGTCCTCGGTGTCTTCCTCTTGTCTGTGCGTCCGAGTGCGTCCGGGTGGTCAGGTCAGCTGGCTGGCTGGCTGGCTGGCTGGCTGGCTGGCCAGCCGGGAAAGTGCCGGAGCCGGAGGGATGTTGCCGATTACCTACGTTGCGTTTCATAATAGGCAATGTCGGGGCGCGCTGTTTCTTGCTGCTTTCTTGCGTGGAGTGGCCGACACTCTCGCGGCTCTTATTACCGCTTTCCATTTCTTTCGTCTTTCGCTCCCCCCCGCGGCTCTCTGTCCCACCGTTTTCCGCCGTTGGTTGCCCAACCGGTCGTAACCGGTCAACGGAAACAATTGGTAGGGTTTTGGAAAACTCACTCACTGAAAAACCGACAAAAATAGGAGGTACAGCCACCAGGTACGCCAGGTGCGCTCTTCATCTTGGTCTTCGAGTGCGGGACTTCGAGTACCGCGAGCGAAGTTGATTACGTTGCGGACTACGGACCTTGTTGGACGACCCAGCAATGTTGGAGAGCTCGATAACCTGGGGCGACCCCAGGCCCCGGCAATGCAGGTCTTCCCTGAGCCTTGTGCCTTGAGCTTGTTTCGACTGATCCACCAGTAGAGAAGCGCAGTAGGTTTGGGCGTTCGACGATGTTGACGGAAGACCACTGCAAACGAGGCGACCTCAGAACTCTGACGGACCTTCAGTAACGCTTATCCTATTATTCTGTTCTACGATGGTTTCTCTCAGCTTTGGGACATAGCTATGTGTACGAAAAAAAAACGCACCGTACGTTCTCACAATCGCTCGCTATTGTTTGCCACTGTATCTGTGTGATTGTGTGATCCGTGTGCAACATATCCATGCTTCTTCTTCCTTGCTGCAGCTTGTTTTGTCTTCACCGCTATTAGAACCGTCAGCCAGCTTGTAACAACTACATTACCGGCTAAGTACTTGCGAGACATTGGGCCCAGTTTCTAAGCAAGCACACACACACACACCTGAACGGTGGTCGGTAGATGGGAGTCGCTGTAACAGCTGCTGGAGGGTCACGTCTGGTCGGTCTCCAAGAGACCCTGGCCTGGTGGGGGCTAGTAGAGCTTACGCACCCACGAAAAGCGAACAGACAGCGTTGGCCCAGCTAGTTGGCCCGGTTGCTTCTTTCTCACAAAATTCAGTTACTCCAGCATCCAGCGATAGTATGCCCGACTAGTAGGAACCAATACTCCACCTACCGTCCAACGTAGCTGAGTGATTGCTAGGGTACAACGACCACGACAGCCGAACGATGGAATAATTTATTGCAAAAGAGAGTAAGATAGCAAGAGCGAAAGATAGAGAGAGAGACACACAGGTAGAGTACATTGGGAACAGGTTTCCAAGCGACTTCCAGCTTCTCTGGATTTTGTGTTTTTTTTTTTTTTGCTGCAAACAACCAACGAACCGCTAACCAAACGAACCAACGTTCTATGCCTCGCGGTGGTGGTGCCGGTGAATGGCAAGAATGAAATCTGGTGCCCGTGCGCCACTTTCGCTTTTAGTGCGCGCGTTTTTTTTTTTTTTTTTGTGACTCACTCACTTGTACGTTTTAGCACAAACCGCAGGTCCCCCTCCCATCTGACGGCAAGCCCTCAGCGCGATTCAGCTCGCAGTGCTCGCAGAGAACCTAAAGAGAGCGTGGAAATGTCTGTCAGCAAACGGCAAAGGGGGCATCGTGCTGCTAAGCCCTCAACCTTGAGCCGTCCCGTCCCAGGAAACGGCTAGGCTCTTAGGACTCTACCGACCCGCTAGGCATTCCATTTTGTCACCTTTCTCAACCCGTTTCATTAATAACCCGAGCCCGAGCTGACGGAAGGGCCGGACTGGGGGAAGGTTGGCGGTGTGGTGGCGACTCGATCTGGGGGTTCGATGGCTTCCGGATCTAGCCCGATTACCTACGTGCGTCAGTCGTCGAACGTTTTGGAGTAGAGCTTCGGAGGCAGGAGTCAAGAGACAGAGCAGAGGCGTTGAACTATGATCAGTTGGTACTCCGGATACCAGCGGTCATGACCAGGTGTTTGGTTTGTGTTTTGTCCAATAGCCGAGCCGTCAAGTGTTTGGATTTCAAATAACCGATGGACTTGACTTTTCGTCAAACGTCAAACTTCAATCTGGAATTTGTAACCGATTGGTTCTTCGGGGAAATTGCGAAGCTGAAAACTTGCACGATGATTTGGTTTCAGCACAGGACGGCGCGCTACAGCCGACAGCCCGAATCGATTATGGCAACGCGGGGATTGTGCCAGTTCTAGTGGTTTGTTTTGGGTTTTCGCTTTCTTCATGCAGATGGTTACTAAACGGACCGCAGTTCTCCACGGACCGGCGGGATTTCGAAAGCACCGTCACCGTGGATCGAAGTGGATCGATGGTTTTGGTTTTTTCTTGTCTTCCAGTGGTTACGCCGCCGCCGCCGCTCGCCGAAGGCCTCCTCACAGCAGCAGAGGGCTCACGACAAAGCGCAAAAAACACGGGCGTGCGCTATGCTACGCTATGCTGCCTGCTCGCACGTGCAAATTATGTAGCCAACTCGGCTAGTGGCTCGCTCGATTGAATAACATTGTTCAATCCGAAGCCAAATTGCACGTTTCGGGGTAATTTGGAGCAATACCGGATTCTCGATCGCTCGGCTGACGCGGGCGGCATGCCGAGCGTTATTGAAATCACCAATCAGCTCCCTCCAACTCCAACTGGTCGACAGCTCTTACTTCATTCGTGTTAGCCTTATTTGTTCGCCGGTTTTTCGGACGGCACTCGGACGGGGGTTTCCTGGTTTTCTGGTTATCCCTTTGGCCGCCAACTTCACACGAGAGCTTCCTTAGCACCACGCAGTGATCCAATTTTTCAGGCTCACCTCCACGGGAGGTGCAAAACACGTAACAGAGTTCCTGCATCTTACGCACCTTACGGCCACCCGCGTTTGCCCCCCGAACATTTGCTTTCATTTCTGTATGTCCCAACATCCCGAACTATCCCATCGCGTCGCGTCGCGTCGCCGCGCTTCTGGTGTCCTGGGGGTTGATCGACCCGGTGTTCGTCAAATTCGCTATCCGTCCAACAGCGCGCGCGCGTCTGTTAATGGAAGTAGCCACTTGGCCAGGGGGAACTAAACAAACTCACCTCTTATGGTCACGCCGCAGAGTCATTCAACCCGCTACCGGCCGCTGCTGCTGTGCGCGGAGTTGCTGCGTTTCCTGATGGTGGTGAACCGGTTTTCGTCCCGACGCTACCGTTACCGGAGAAACTAGTTCTCGAGCACTCGACCGGCCAGCAGCATCACCGGGCGGCGGATCTCGCCGTCAATGCTGATGAGGTGCCGGACGAGGTAGAACGTCACCCGGCGGCCCAGAAACTGTATCCGAACTTTTTCCGCAACATTCCGCCACTGGGCCATTCGCGGCCGTACTACCAGCCCAACGATGCCATCATCGATCAGCGGTACAACGGCAAGATCCGGGTGGCCGCGGGTGGTGGCCTACCGGCCGGTGGCGCCGTCCTGCCGGAGGTAGTGACCGCAGCAGCGGCTGCAGGCTCATCGTTGCTCGGGTCCGGTGACTTCGGTGTGATCAAAGGTAACTATCACGGAACGCCACCTCCCCCCGTATGTGAACTGTATTCTCTGTCTCTCTCTCTCTCTATCTCTCTCTCGTGAAGGCGGTACATTCTACTACGATACCGACGTGCCACAGAAAGGTGGCGGCTACATTGACGACTTCTACGGGCTCGGCTTCGCCAGCAACAGCAACAACGGTCACGGGCGACCCCAGCTCGCCTATCTGGTACAGAAGGCCGCCGCCGCCGGTCCACCGAAGGAGGAACAGTTCTCGAACTTTCGCGACTTCGCCGACATCAACATCTCCAACGATCCGGCGTACTCCCAGCAGGCGCCGCGGTACCTGTACCTGCCGGCACCGAAGGATGCCGAACCGAGCGGTGACTCCCGCAACACGACCGAGCGCGCCCCCGACAACATACTCGATGAGCTGCGCTCGCTCGACCGTGGGTCGCCCCCGGCAGCCGATCCCACCAGGGTCACCAACCGGGACACGGGGGTGCGGGCGAAGCTTAAAAAGGACCCGCTGCTCACTGTGCGCAAGAAGCGACCGAAGACTGAAGTCCGCGACCAGCAGCCAGACAGCAAGTCGGCCAGCGACGGTGGCGACGACTACATGGTGGCCGCCAGTTAGACACCGGCGAGGATGATCTTGATTCCTGCCTTGACTTTGAGTCCATCCACTCCATCCACTGTCCTGCTCTCTCGCTCTTTATAATTATCTGGAAAATAGTAGAAAATCATCAGTTCCCACCGGAAAGCACCAGAGTTATCAGCAATCCCAGAACCGGTCCACCGAGGGTGGGCACGTCAGACCGGACCTCGAGCCCCCCGGCCCCCCGCCCCCCCTTTTCAGACAGACGCGTTCGCGTTCCGGGTCAGGCTCGGGTTGTGAGACCGAACCTCGCGGTTGTGGCGTGTGGTTATCGGGGATTTATTAGGGCTCTATAAACCTTATGGTAGTTTAAGTGAGTGTGAGTGTGCATGTATGTCTAGCGGGGGACCGTGCGAAGCGTGTGTAGGAAGGTAGGACGAAATACGTGATTTATCTCAATACCGTACGCATCACACGCTCCTCCAAATTGTCCTGTTCAATTATTTGTCTCTTGTAATCTTCTGTAAAAATGGTCCGTTTGGACAAATAAATTGCAATCGAATCGAATTGGCAGCTAGCGCGATATTGGCCCATTTGCTTTGCCTCGGACATCGCTGTCGCTGTATTGAAAGTTGCCACCGAATCTGCCACCTGTTTGACTGTCCGCTGCTTTGCGCGTGCTCCTCTCGCATTAATTCCCGCAACGGGACAGCCGTTGGTTCGGGGGTGATTTCAGACCTGGGCCACCAGGATGTGGACCGGTGGAGGAGTTACTGGGTCAAACCCAACCCCATTGGGCCGTGGGGAAGTCGCCGTCAGTCGTCGCCAATGGCCACGGGACGCTCGCGCTTGACACCTCCGCGGGGGAGACCGCGGTGGTCGCAGCAACTCACCGCAGTGCGCAGGTCTGACCTCCCGCGAAACACATCGGTGCCCAGGTGCTCGGTAACAGTTCGGGTTCGGCCAGTGCATTGTGGTGGCAGGCAGTGTGGTGAAAAATCATGTTTATATACGACGGCCATCAATAGTCAGGAAACGTCGAACGTCGATAAACGAAAACAACAAACCCGACCCCAGAAAAACGGTCATCAGTCTTTCCGGGCCCCCGTTCTGGTGGAGTAGAGCGTTCCAAACCATGAACTTAAACAACAACAACAACAACAACAATCATCCGCTGCACCCGTACCACCACGCCCCCAGCACCCAGAGCTTCAGTGGTAGCAGTTTAGCAAACAACAACAGCAGCAACAGCAGCAGCAGCAGCAGCAGCAAGAGTAGCGACGGCACCAATCAGCCACACGCCATCATCAACAGCAATGGGCAGCAGGGGACGCTGCGGGTCAGCCGCAGCAGCACCAGGAAAAAGCCGTTCCACTTCATATCCAGCATGTGGAAGATGAAGAAAATCATCAAGTTCGAGGACATTATGTTCCACCGCGAGATGAAATGCCGGGCCCGCTCGGAACCGTCAGGTAGGGTCTCCGCACTAGTCTCCTCCCGGCACTTTCCCGGGGCCGGTAATGCAAGTGCTAATGCGTTGTTGCTCTCCGCTCCGCGGGTGCCAGTGTCCACCTACAGCTGCACCGGCGGCAAAGGCTGCCAGCGGAAGTCGTCGCCCTCCTTCTCGATGCTCAGCCTGTCGCCGGGAAAGTTTCAGAAATCGGCCGACGAGCTGGAAGTGACGCGCCTGCGGTTGTCGCGAAACGACAATCCGTTCGTGCAGAAGGTGCTAGCCAGTCGGGACAATATGGTAGACGTCATCGACGACACCGAGTCGGACGATGCCATCCTGATCCTGATGTCTGACGTAAGTAAGCTTGGGTCGCGCAACCTCACTCCCGCCTCCCCGGCTGATGCTGTCCGTTTGTTTTTGGCGTCGAAACTTCACAGGACTTCAACGGTGAAGCGGAAACCGACCCGCTGGCACTGCCGCAGGTGCACGAACACATGATCCGCTCTCCGCCACCCACGTTCTGGCCGCGGGCGCCAAAAACTGTCTTCAACTTCGATGGGCCCGACGAAAAAGGGCGCCGACCCGAGCCGAACGCCAGTGCGAGCGGCCGCCCGTCATCATCGGTACTTGCGGATCCACGGAAGCATCCGTAGTGACCAACACACACACACCGCTCTCGTATAGCACGGCGATCTTTCAGAGTACCCCCAGAGCACGGCCAGCAATTGTGAGTCAGTGAGAATGCCGGCCCACCACACGGAAGAGGTCCTTGTTCCGCCGTCGAACACTTGCCGAACGACGACGTGCGGAAGGACTTTTTATGTTTCAATTACCAGTACCAGCGTCCAGCGTTACCCTGCTGAGGAAGCGTTCGTTCATCTCCAAACGATAACAATATGAAGATTCCCGCACTATAACTTGTTACATAGTTCATTAGTGAATATATAAATAATTTGTTTAAGAAAAACTTTAACGGATACCTCTAACCATCACTATGCAGCTCTGTTGTACCTGTACTTGCTATGTACTTTGTTTGCGGTTTTCTTCCCGAACCGCGCAGCTACCAGCAGCACTTTACATAGCCAACGGTCGGCGGTGTTAGTAGTAGGCAACTGGCTTTGGGCTATAAATACGCACTGACCAGTGTTGGCGGGGTTGATGTGAGGTCGCCCTCACTCCGAATCTAAGAAAGAGATGAAAGAAGCTTCAAGCTCAAAGTCTCTATAATAAAGATAATAACAACAACATGTGAGGTCGCCAGCTCCAACGATGGCTGCGTCGACTAGCAAGCCTCGTGTGCTGGCGCTCCTCCCTGTGGCTGCTGATGGCAAGCCCCCGACGGCGTCGTCGTCAGGTATCGGGCTCCTTTCGGGGGCTAAGGCCGTTGGCAGTGGTCATTATTAGCTTCGCCTCTGTCCGGAAGCGGATCGTCTCTCCAACTGTCCTACGGGAAGTCTGGGTTCGGCCACCAGCCGGTCCCGTGGCAGCTGCCGGAACAGCTCGTTCACGATGCGCCCCAGGACTGCATGGATCCCGGGCATCAATCGTGAACAGCACCACCGACGGACGTACGAACGTTGGCCAGTGGCAACATCATGTCTCGTCCTGTCTATGAGTTTCATACGAAATGTCTCGTCCGCTGTGGGTCAGCAACTGGCAAGCGAACAAAAACCAGTGAGCAATTTAGTACAGACATAGTAACCTTTTTCAGTATACGCTTATTGATCATATCTGTTGGTGCCAATAAATAGTGATGAACAATCACAAGTCTGTCCATCCGGCGCCGGGGAGGTTTTAATTGTTTTCCCGCATCGGGAACATCAATTTAAAAAAAAAAGCTCTCCCCTATAATACCAAGAAGAATAACAACAATGCCTCAGTGCGGGGAAAATGTAAACAAAGCCAAACGCCCAGGGGCACCAACATTGCCGAGCCAACGGCGAAGCAGCGCACTGACAGCTGCGATAATAAGGGAGGGTTTCGCTCACCGTGTACACGCACAACACACATCGACGTCGACGGCTGGCTGCTGCAACAGTAGCATCCTGGAAAAAAGCGCCACCTATAAAGCGGTCATACCAATGTCGCTCAGTTCCATGACGCGGTGTCAGTAAAACCAATATACTGCCGATTAAATTGAAGGGCTCCGGGTACGGGTTAGGGGTAGCGATCTGTGAGTAGCGTACGTGAAACGCAGTGCCAACCGTGTGTCGACGAATCGTTTAGTGAACATTAGCAAAACTATAGCGCACAAGATGGGTATCAAAGGATGTTGCTCGGTTGTTAAATACCTGGTGGTTTTGGTGAACTTGCTTTTCCTGGTGAGTGGTGTCGAAAATAAAAAACCGTCCGTCCGCAGAGTTCATTGACTATTCTATCGCTTCGGTGATTCGGTTTCAGGTTGTCGGGCTGGTCATCATTTCGCTCGCCATCTGGATGCTGTCTGATCCAACGTTCCTGATCTCGTTGACCCAGAACGAAACGCACTACACCATCGGGCTGTATATCTTCCTGGCGGTCGGTGCTTTGATGCTGGTGGTTGCCCTTCTCGGGTGTTGTGGCGCACTTAAAGAGTCACAGTGGGTGCTAACATCTGTAAGCTGGTGTACGCCATCCGTTGTTGTTCGGCCGTTTCACTTCATAAGACCCCTCGTTACAGTTCTTCTGCTGCCTGTTGATGGTATTAGTTGCGGAGATGGCGGCTGGCGCTTGGGCATTTCAGAACTCCACCAAACTGGACAATGTGGTCCGTTCAGCCGTGAAAGATGCAGTCCAGACACAGTACGGCATGATACCGACACGTACCGCAACACTGGATGCCATTCAGCAGCATGTAAATATTCCACGGTTCTACATTTGCTCTTTTCTGTCGTGCTGGAATTATTTGCAATTATCTGCGTATTTGAATCTAATCACACGACGCGACTCACATTCTTTATCGCATTTTCATCTCAATGCGCCCATCTAACCGAGAAACGCCTGTAACCGTTGTAACCATTAGTGTTATTTGAAAGATTTGAGCACGACACTTCTTTTCATCTTCATCTGTGTCTGTACATATTGCCAATCGTACTGTTTGTCTCGTTGTAGTACCAATGCTGCGGAGCGGAAGGACCGAACGATTGGCAGTCGAGTGCTTATAACAATGTTGAGCGACCCACGCCCAGCATCGAGATCGGTAAGCTGCCGGTCAGCTACAACGTGCCGGAAACGTGCTGCAGCTCGCACATCTCTCCGGAAGAGTGCAAGGTCGCTCGCCGAATGGAGTACGCAACCTCGATCAAGCGCGCCAATATTTTCGCAGATGTGAGTAGTTGTTTGTGTACGGAATAGCGCATATAACAACGATCCCCCTACTCCAATCAATTGGTGGTTGAACGGTACCATGAAACAGTCTATCAACCGAGCAGTGACTTTGGCCCCGCCCGTGAAGATGACGAAAAAGAAGTGTACGGGGATTGTCTTGCCGTTAGGCTAAAAATAGATACACATCACTCGCATCATGCTAACGGTGGAATAATCCAAGCATTCCCACACAGGCTTCGTGCAATATGATAACATGCACTATTATTAGCGCCGCTGACTTAAATATGTGGTCTCGAAAACAGTTGTTTTTTTTCTCTCGTGTGCTAATCTCTTCTACTTCCTGGTCCCGTACTGTTAACATAATTGAGATTAAGATAGGAAATTAGATACTTGCGAATGTCTAATGGCGTCTACAATAATCTGTTTCTTGTTCTATTTTTCTTCAATTTTTTCTCCATGTATAGGGTTGTATGGAGAAGCTGGTCGGCGAGATTCGGAAAAACATCAAAACGGTCAGTTACGTCGGAGCAGCGATCGTTGGTATCGAGCTGCTTACCCTTATACTGTCGTTGCTACTGTGCTGTACCATTCGTCGGAACGATAACTATAAGCACTGAGCGAAAATCGAGATCTAACGACAGTTTGCATTACATTGCTTTTAATCCCTTTTCATACTTACATTTAAAACGATACATGATATGACGTCGAATTTTACTTATGCGGCCACCAGAACCGCCGAGTGTTCCTGGCCAGTAACAGAGCATCCCAACACCGTTCGCGATCGAGCGCCTCATCCGCCAACTCGGTAAACCGAGTATTCTTGCATCTCTAAGGATGCGTTCGCACAATCTCCCTTATCAAACTCATTCTTACCATGTCCCTTCTGTCCTTCCAAACGGCCTAAGAAGACTTTACGAACCGGTTCGTCATGCGCCATCCGCTATTCTCATGACATGGCGACATAGCCCACCGAAGCAAGGCGACATGTATACACTACATGACAGTACAGTGCGTACAACTCGCTGTTGTACCGTCTCTTCCACTATCCCGTCACACATATGATGCTCCAATCAGAGCCTCTTCCTCTCGGACGCGGTTCAGAGGGTTTCGTCGATTTTGGACAGTCCATCTCCAGGCATCCAGGCATATGTGAGTACTGGGATTATAAGGGTTCTGTACAACCCGAACTTCGACCGTCTTGACACGAGATGTGAGCGAAATAGTTTCTTCAGACCGTAGAATAACGTGCTGTCTGCTAGCACTCTAGCCCGAATCTCTTTAAGCCAGAATCAGGTTGGACTTGTAGTAGATGGTCTCTGAGGTCTCCACTTAAGAGTTCTGAACGGCTCGCTCCTGCGCGATGTAGAAAAGGACAAGCTTGGCCTCCTCCTCGATGCACTGCCTTTGTAGTAGCAGATAGGATTAGAGAGCTTGCCATCGTCCGTCGCCTGGCTGGTTACTTTTGGCGTGAAGTCGAATTTTAGTTACAATTTTTTACTAAAAGTCTTAGTACATAGATCTGACGACCCCCGGCCATGACAAAGCTTTTTTATATTGATAATAACATACTTTTCTTGATAACATTAATACTTTATATATATATACATTATAAAGTATATGAATATGTATAATATATATGTTATATATATTATACATATTCATATATACATCTCTCACTGTACGAATGTTTGTATTAATAATTTTAACTTAACACATCATTCATCATATTCTCAGCTCATCAACGAATGATGCGCCAAAGCCAAATATAAAGATGCATATAATCGATGTTCTACAAACAAACAAAACAATCAGAAGGATTGATAAAAACAACAACTTGTAACGCACTTATTTATTTAATTTTCGCCAATTAGCGTACTGTATTGAAGGTACCTACCTTTTTATAGGTATTAGTTTGTAACTAGTTACCGCCGTATTCAAGGAAGTATTGCTCTTTTCCTATACTACCATCGCATTAATGGGAAGGTTGGGATAAAAAGCAAACTTGTGTTCTCCATAAAATATAAAAGAAAATATATATATACATATTCATAAATTTATATATATATATATGCTTTTCTACAAGTTAGAAATGGATTAGAAAAAAAACATAATTTATTACGGGTCACTTGGTAGTAGAAAAGGTATATGTATGTTGGAATGTAATACCAAAAACAAATTTTACACCGTTTAACACACAGATTTTAATTACAATCTATAGATACTTTTATTTCTCCTTTCTCGAGTGTATTCACAATTACAGCAGCATTGCAGATGTAAATTACATAGATTGGTTCGATGCTTCTACTGAAAATAATACTTGTCTATGCTTTGTTAGTGCAATCACCTTTCTCACGATTTATAGGTGTATATGTGTTTATGATCAAATGATACATCCAAGCGCAAATGGATTACTAATGTGGAAATTTCTGATTTCCCATAAAGTGATGAATTTAAACATGGCCACCCTTCTCTGGCTTCGCCGATACCGGCAGTCTGCTCTCAATATTGTGCAGCATTGGGATTCACATACATACATTAAAATATAAACTTTATAAAATGCAACACACACGCACGACAGCAACGATCAAGGCCAAATTGTGATCATGGGCATATTATGATTCTCTACGTCACAATATATGAGTGATATACAACTTTTCTTATTTCCACCTTGGGCTGAATCGCATGTAGTTGCATTTTCTTTTTTCAATGACAACCGCAACTTTTTACTACCATATTTTTATACTTTTTGAGATTCACGTTCGACTCGTCGATATGGTAGAGCACAGATATCGGAATCAACTTCGTGGGAGCGCAACACGGCTTAGGAACCTGCAAGAAAAATTTCGTGGCACAACGTAATGAACTACTAGACATTTTGCGACGGACCCTATCATCGCTTACCTTAGTCGGATGATTTAGGTGTACAAGCGTCTGTACTATGGCGTGATTTGTCGCGTTCATGTGTGCGTTCAGTGGAAAGTTGCATTCACCGCTACAATAATACGCACCGTAGCCTTCAGGTGCGATGATCCATTCCTAACACAGAAAAGAGAGAAAAAAGAATTCCAAATCAACAATCATCGCAATAATGTTCGGCGCAATCATTCCCCCAAACTGCACATCTGACATTCCAATTCCCTAATCGCTTACATGCCACTGTAGATCCTTGAAGCTGACGTACAGCTGTTGAATGCGGCAGCTCTTATGATGATCAAACTGTGGGTGATACGGATAGAGGGGATTTCTGTGGTCAGTTTTTCCCTTGCGCCGACGCTGGCCAGAGTTGCGCTTGTTGCGAGTTAAATGACGCTGCAAGATCGGTTTCATCATCTGCAGAGAGGAGTATCAATGCGTCGAAGAAAAGAAATAGTCAGCAATAATATTACGAAACGATCAGATAACATATTCAAAATCACAATTCTATGCCAACCTGTTGACTGTTGGCGTACACAACCAGAAATGGCTGATACTCTTCGCTGCCGCGTACACTAACGAAACCGGCATCGTCCAGCTTGACTTCGCGTTCTGCAAAGAAGTAGCATAATATGAGAGCAATTTGTCGAAATCCTTCGGCTATAAACGCTGGTGCGATTAAACCGTCGAAGCATCTTTGTTTAGAAATTATTTACCAACACGATCACCAAAGTACGCGCCGATATACAACCCGTGGTTGGCCTGGCGGTTTTTCAACCATAAATCAACGGCCCCAGTTACGTTGATTTCCAGCCAACCCTCAAAGTCACCCGTCAGCTTCAGGCTGGAGATTTCAGTCATTTCGCTCTCGCTGGAAGGTGTTGTGCGGAAAAATGAAATAATGCTAGCTTGAGCCCGACCGAACGCCTACCACTTACCCGTCCAGTTCAATGAGCGCGTAAACTGTCAACGTAAGAGTGGAGTTGTACGTGCTAAACTTATTCAAATTCAGCTTTCGATAGAGCCGTAATTCGCCCATCAGTATGCTGACGTCGTTCTCGATGTTGCCGATGCTAAACCATAAGCGACGGCCTTTCTCGTGGCGCATTTCACTGCCATGGTGATCTGCAACATTGAACAGACGACGGCAGTTAGTGACATTCAAAATGTTGACTAAAGGCAGCGCTTATTGGTTTGTACGCGACCGACAAACCACTAACAGTTGAGTTAGTCGTGTATTTAGTCCAAGTCTACGTGCATACGGACCACCAGTAGGCGGTGAGATAACTGTGTTGAAGAAAAGCAGTCGTTAGTAGGAGAGCAGTTGTATTCTTCCAATTAGTGTACCGGTAGCTCAACACTGCCGAGCAGTACAACATTTCATGACTTCGTTATACACACCTATTCCTGAAGCAATCAATAAAAGTTATTGAATTGAAAGTCAGCTAACAATGTCAGGGGTTGGATATCAACAAATCGATAAAGTATTTCATGTACTTTCATGTTAATATTTTACTTGTACCAACAAGCGTCAATCTACATATTATTAGTTAAATCTCAGGGCGTACTGCTACATCGATACATTTCTATGTGTTAACAGAATACAAAATAAATAAACGGCGGCAAGGGAGCGTCGTATGCAGACTATAATGAAATAGAAAACAGTACAATAAAATAAATAAAACAAGTATAGAAACATACCCCTATTTAACCATACATATTAGTAACGCACAACATCGAATGTGTCCGTCAGTTAGAAATTTTGGACCTGAATAACAAAGTAAAACGAATATACTTTTAGCCATCACGGATGTTAGTAAAAGGTGCATGAAAAATACGAAGAAAGCTACTATAGACGGGCGAAAGAAGGAACTCTGTACGTAAAACTCACTCTTATTCAAAAATGTCATTATTATATCGCTTTCTTCAATCGCCTTTCGATCGGCATCGGTGATCAGGATATCCATGCTAGTAGCACTACGAACCTTTCGTGTCCGCGAGTATGCACCACTCTCACCGATCACCGCATTGCTCTCTTCCTGTTCCTGCTGCAGCTGATCGTATACATTGAGCAAAAATTGAGGCGCAGATTTACTGCAAAAAAAAGTGAGAGCGACCGAGAGGGATATGATGAAACAGAGGTAGAGAGGGGGGGCGGCATGTAAAGTGCGTTGAGTGTTGTGCGTCGTCGAGCGGCGGAAACGATGCGTTTCGGTTCTTCGCACTGCACCCATTGGGACCCGAAGCGTGCTTACCCGACTGAGGAGTGAAGATGGCGCACCGTGGGCTTAGGACCCGGCAATCCGAGTAGATTGAGAATTTCATCTTCGATTTCCTGCTGCTCGTCGAACGACAGTGCGTCCTCCTGTATGGTTTGGTCGATGCCGTTATCAACGTAAATGCCAGACAGGGTCGTTGGCGCGGATGCTAGCGATGCCCGCCACCAGCAGCAGGACACCAGGAGCATCGGAACCAAGAACACTTTGCGATTCATTGTGCTGCGTTCATGGACCGTTGCGACCGATTAATTTTCACGCACAATATTTCACGAGCCCCGCTAGGGTTTCAGTGCAAAACACGCCTGTGTGCTGGATTGACAGTGAAGATAAAATTCTTTACCCCGATCGTTCGCTGCCAGGCATAGACCCTTCCAAGAAAACGGGCCGACTGTGCGCATAAAGTTGTTGGCCTGTCGCAGTATGCGTGGCCCGATCTTAAGCCTATCATTCGTCGGCTTTCTTCGCTCAGTTCCGAACTCACTAACACTACCTTTAGTCTCCACACAAATGCTCTATCGCTGTGAGGCAATGTAAACGAAAGAACAACATTCATCAACAAACGACAAAACTACGAAAAACAAACTGCGAAGAAAAATTTGAAAACGAGTTTCACGATTTATGGAAAAGTAGAATAAATCAACACTGCTCCAGTAATGCCTTCTGGTATTAGCTCTCTTGGTACCCAACTAAGGTTCTGTTCTACTACTTTTGAATCTTAGTTGATCATAGACCGACTGCATTGCTTTCAGCGATAGGGTATTCGCAAGCGGATAGATTCCAGTGGCTGCTTTAGGTGATATTTTCGAATGCCATTTTTATGTTAAGCACCTATGCTAGCATCTAAATCAAACACGCATAGATATAAGGCCCGATTATCATTCTCTAATTGAGTACTCGAACGGTAGAGTGAACACAGTAAGGGAGAAAGCAAAATACAGCAAGAGAGAAGACAGAAAGTGACAGCTATAGCAAAATGAACTCAAAATGAATGATCGAGTGAACGTTCGAGTTTCATAATAAGGGGGATATACTGCGTTTTTGTGTGGAAACCATTTTTGCAACACAATCCAACGTCGCAAAAAGCTCAAGCTTAAAAGATACAGCTAACTTAAGCTTTTAATCTTATTAGATGTCGCCACTTTGAGTCAAACCGGATGTGCAGAGTCCGTGTGCTGTGAGTGTGGCCGTCATCCGAGTATAAAATACAGGGTGGTCCACGAAAGCTTTTTTTTTCATTTGGTTTGGCTTAATTTTTTTCGATGGTTAAACATTTATTCCAAAGTTTCATTTATTACATTTTTTTAATATAAAACATCTTTGTCAAATGTCCACCACAATTGACTTCGACGGTGTACGCTGTCAACGGTGACGGCGGATCCTTCTTCATTTGCGAAGAAAATGGGACGGTGATGTCGCCAGACCCAACTCAAATTAAATTATTCCTTTCAAGTTCTATTAAATACGCAATAGAACCTAGCTGGCTTCCAATTTTCCTATGTGATTCATTTCTCATCCCCAGTCTTCATCCGTTTTAAATATGGGTCTACACGTATTTCATTCCGTTTGGCCAAATTTGGCCGTTTTTCCGCTGTAGACAGCGATTTGAAGTGACATTAAAAAGTATTTTACTGCTAGGTTCTTAACATTTAGATTTAGAACACAAAACCCTATTTGATATAGAAGATGTGAAAGCAATTCGATGTCTACAATCTCATCTATCGACGGAGCCGCTAGTAAGTTCTCCTGGTAGGCTTTAAAAATAACCTAGAAGAACTTAAAAAATACAGTAGCATGCGACTTCTGGGTATTAAACTTAAAGACCTCTACGTGGACACCTCTTTAAATCGATAGAAACCCAAACGAAGCAGGAACGTTGACACGAGGGTATTGCATCCGGGAACTGCTTTGCAAGAGATGAAATGAATTTGGAAGAATGAATAACCATTTTTGTGTTTTATCCCGGTCACATTAGCATACACATTTAAATAAAATTATGAGATTTATGCAAATTTAAAATACCACGCTAGATTTAAATATATATCTCAACAATTAAAGTGGTTGGAAAAACAATACATTTTTTCTTTATTCGGTGTGCACCGGCTGCGGATACCGGCGCTATACCCGAAAAGCCCGTTCACGATAGGGATAAAAAACTACAATTACTACAATGCGGTTCGAAATAGCTTAACGTAAGTAGTTTGTTTTTGTTATTTTGAAACTGCCACAGACTGTATGGCACAAAGTGCAAAACTGGTCGCACATTTTACAAATAGTGATAGCCTATTGAAACAATATGTAAAATCATTCTTATTCCACGATAATACGCTTTAAATCTGGTGGCTTGTGAAGAAGTTGAATATTCTCACGCTTATTGGCACAAAACTGCTAAGCAATCTGCATATTTTTCGCATTCATAACTTTTGTTCTTAAATTTCCGAATATCCTGGACCCACGTCAAAACAAAAAAAAGATGACCAGATCGACACTGCAACGGGAATTAATCCAGTGGAATGTGCTCGCGCGTTGCCAACCTAGCATAGGAACAACCAGGAATGCCAACGAATGTTCAGTTCCAATAAAAGAGACATATCTAAGATGGCTTACAGTATGAGCGGCCTTTAGTCTACTTTTGATTGCCGCAATTCGCTTTTTTAGCTTGGTTCTTATTCTTAAACCTAATGAAAGCATTAAAAAAATCGTTATTATGTTTTAGGGTTTCGTCAAATCGTTCTTCGTAAAAAATACGGAAAACGTATGTGCATCCAGTGTCTTTTACCACCGTGCATAAACATACTAACTCGTGGAAAGTTGTTATATTGTTAACGAGTGTGCTACTTCGTAAGCAATGAAATATGTCCTGCTTCTGCCCAATGATTTCGCCATCGGTAACTGGAACCATGGTTCAGATATTGTAAAATGTGCCACGATCAGTGACTAAGGGAACTTGTCTCTATACTTCGGTTTTCAACAGTCATATCACATTTTGATAGCCTTAAAAACGTATTCAAAAGCCCTGCTGTGGACATGGGTTACAACCAGCAAGATTACATTTCGCTCAAAGGCATAAATATGCACACACGTTGTTTATATGACAAAAACCACGCTTTGATAAGGCTATCTCAAACTTTTTCCCTTCGTCTCGTGCTATTTAAAAAATAATCCCGGTTTTTTCTTGACCTGAGCTCAACAATTAGCCATTTCACACTCGCTTCGGTTTACTAATGGTCGCGTAATTGATGGTAGCTGCAATGTTGCGCTGATCTTCCTCGTTGAATACTAAAAATTCAAAGCCCTCCTCTGGTAGTCGACGGACCGTACCACTGGAACCGTAGCTGTTTGGAGGCCCATGCAAGGACGGATTGTGCTGCTGGGGTTGTGGAGTAGTTCCCGTGGTAGGTTCGCCGATGATTTCATAATCATCCGACGGCACTGATGACGAAGCCGCTGGTTGGGTGTAAGCGGTTGTTTGATCACGGCCTGGTAGCCGGATAGGCACGATGGTTTTGTAGTCGCCTGACGAGTGGCGGGTGGTGGTTCGGAAAAAATCCAACCTATCGTACTCCAGCCGCTGAACCTGGTCAATCCCGGACGTTCCATTTGCGTGCGTTGTCGGAACTGGAGCTGCTCCAAATGAGCTTTTTGGTGTTTCCGGTACGTGTGACGGCTCGGTGTGCTTAACGTCATTCAATCCGTACAGCTTCCATGCATCAGTAATGTCCTTAACACACTCATAGTCTAGCTCCTTAACTCTGCATCGATCCATCGACTCCTCGTGAGCTGGTCCAGGCGCACTGGGTACGAAAATGGACTGATTCCGTTGGCCACCAGTACACTGCAGTCCGTTGTTCCCGCCCGTTTTGATAAACACCGTCGACACGTTCGCAAGCTTTGAATCCTGCTGGTCCCCTACACTACCTCCAGCAATAGGCATCCCCTGTTTGCGAGGTGGTTTCGTGGGTGTAACCGTTTTTCCGTGCTGCGCAGCAGCATCGTGTATCGCGGGTATCGTATCGATCGAAGCCAGGTGCAGGGTAGCTACACCGTCGTCACAGTGGATGCCCGGTAGAGGACTTCGGGAACCCGGTTCCATGGCTAAAGCTGCGCAAAGCTGGCTGCTCAGTCCATGTGCCTCGTGTTCCAATGACGACGACGAGATGATCTTCTTCATTGATTTCATCTTAGTCAGCATACAACGGAATATGTCTTGCGGGTTAGCGTTGTCTAGCTTGAACGTACCCTCACCTGTGTTGCACTTCCGACCAGCCTCGAACGTAAACTTGCCCTCTCGGTAGCCATACTTACGAATATACCGATAAGGCCAAAGAGCCACGGTCATACTTTCGTCCTCGTAACACTTCAGTCGCATATCAATTTGGCCCAGCTCGAGTGTATACATCTTCGGTTCGATGCCATTCTTGATGGAGGCATCAGTTGCTATAAGAGTTACCGTGTAGATACCTTCACTGTACGAGGAGCAGTACAAGTCATTATCCTCTTCAATTGTATTTTGCCGCGGCGGCGTCGGGGCTTGATTCGATTTATCCTTGAACGCTACAATCTGCAACGCGTTGGTCCACTGACGGGCTAGCAGTTCATCTGGCGAGTAAAGCTGTATTTGGCCCGTCTTCGAAACGATGTTGATCGTGTTTTGAGGTGGCTGATCCAGTACAATCTTAACGCAATTTTCAAGCGTTACGATGCGTGCGGTTTTGTCGTTTTCGGTGTCGCTGATTTCAAGCCGTTCGATCCCGTGGCGGCTCGCTTTAAACAGTTGACAATATTTAACCTGAAAACCAGAAACATGTATAGATGCATTTATGTTACTGGGGTTTACTAAACTGCCCACTACTACAGCCGCCACTTAGCTACGTAAAGTGCGGACGATCCCCAGTCGTGGGTCCTTAGTTCATTACAATTAAATAAGGAACGTAAACAACACAGCAGGTCGATGTATTCCCGCGCTGTTATCTTGCCGACAGATATTAGCCTGCATTTTGTTTACAAAGCCACTAGTTGTTTACGTTCTTAATGTGATTTTACCGAAATAAGAGGCCATGACTACGTATCGCCAGGATATTATGCACCCAAGGTGCGGCGGTGCAAGTAGGCCACAGACTTTAAGGTTTACTTGTGCCCTAGGTTCGATTCTTACTGGTTGAGCAGTCGGTGATTAGGATGGAACTTTAAGAAAAGCTGCACCAGTAGAAACCGTAATTTGAAACTAAATAGATTTAAACGAACAGCACACGTGCATAACGCAACCAAAGAACAGCTACCGTCACCAGTTCCAGCGCATTGGTTAGCTTCATTAGTTTCCCCTGCATACTGCAATAGTTCACCCACCTTTTTTGTTACTCGCCACGAAAAACCACTCTGTGATCTGATCGTCAAGAAACCGGACAAATAGGGACTCTCTTCTTCATCCATCTTAGGAAGCACACCACATGAAAGGGCACGGAAGGCTACGTTCGACGGCGGTATCGCGGACTAGGATCATCCAAAATTACTTTTAAGTTTTGGTTCAACAGATCGACGATCACCAACTAGAATTGCTTCTGTCTCCACTCTTCCTAATTCATTTCTAATACTGGAGCGCAGCCCTCTGACGTCTCGTACAACAGGTTTACTTTGAATCTATAGGGGCGCGTTGAGAGCTGCACGAGCTAAGTCGATCAAGTCTGCGATCAAGGCATGATATTTTGAATATATGATTTGCCGATTCAGCACGAATTCCACCTGTCCATTTAATACATATTAAGCCAACATTTGTCAAAAACAGCGTAATTCGAATTCTGTGACGTTATGACTTAACGTTATGAATTTTCAATACATTTTCTTGTAGAACTACCATAACACAAGTAAGCAAAGGTATTCTTCTCTCTTCGATCACACGTTTTACATTTCCTCCCTTTTTGCCTGCCGCAATTCGTTTGAGAAACCTATGAGATGTCTGTCGGAAGTATTTTGTACAGGGTGTACCATCTAGCGTTTTCTTTTTCATTTGGTTATAAAACAAAAACGGCTTAATATTTTTCGATGGTTGAACATTTTTTCGAAAGGTTCATTGATTAGCTTTATGTATAAAATACAATTTTGGTTGCAGAAAATTGGGAAATATGAAAAACTTATCTCCAAAGTGGTTGATCTTCAACTCAAACGGTACGGTATTTGAAAAGCACATTTCATTTTAGGCTGTTACGAATCCATCTATCGTTTGTGTGGCTAGAGGTTTGTTTGGGGTGGTTTCAGAAAGAAGCATCGTCCCCTTAGCCCTGTTTTCTAGAGTCAGTTGGCCAGTATCACCGCCACAGGTTGCCTAGTTGTTGCTTCCCTGTGGAATAATTATTTTATAATAACATGAGTGGACAAGGAAGCCAAATCGACTGATTTGTTGCGGGTGCCTGGTTCTTAACGGAATTCCAGGCACTGCTTCCGCTATCACCAACGTAACTGCAACTGCTGCATTGGTGTGTTATACACCCTGGAGGCAACTTCGTTGTGAAGCTGTTTGATATCTTCACGCCGTTCAGCGTTGGTCTCGTCTACCTAGTGTACCGGTGTTTCCGACAGATTTGTATCTGCAAACCCAACAGTAGTCGCCCAGCCAACTCAGAGCGCTACTTAGTGTGCAAATCCAAAAAACCAAACACGGGTACGATCGAGCGCTATTTGCAGGACATCAACCGGCAGATGTTTGAAAAACGAAACGCAAGCAACGATACATTAGAACTCGTAAACGAGGCGGTAATGCGTAAAGATGAGGCGTTCTATGACTACATATGTGCAAGCAATAACGAGATTGGCCGTAAACAAATCATTGCCCTGATGAAAATAGCAGCCTTCTGCAAAAACCGAGACCTGATGGAAACGCGCCAACTCGAAGTGAAGCAGAAGTGTTTAGACTTATGGAAGCTAGAGGATGCGATCCGCAAATCCGCAAACAAGGGTGACCCAGATCAGTACGTTAAGAAGATCTACAAAAACTGGAATAGTCTGACAAAGCACATGCACCCGTCTGAAGCGCGAGTAAAAATGGACCTACGGGCATCCTTTTCATCTGCCCGGGATTGGTATTTTGTGCCCATCGGCAACAAGGAAAGTAAAGACAAGAATGTTCGCTCAATTCTGCTCGGTAAGGGTGGTAAGGAGGTGTATCAGTTCGACGCGAAACATGGCACCTGGATACTAATCAAAGATGTAGCAATTGAACTGTCGCCAGCTACGATCATCTATGGTGAAATTGTGCGTGAGTTGCAGGATGAAGGAAGGTCACAGGTCACCATGCATACGTTACACATCATTGACGGACTTATGTTGGGCGGGGAAAATATAGAACATTTAACATTCAGGCAACGGTTTGAGCGTTGTCGCCAATTTGCCAAGGCGCTTAACAAGCCAATCAGGTGTGCTACAACGAACGCGAGCTCAACATCGACGTGCGCCAACTCCACTGGGTCGTTGCAGATTCGAGCAAAAAAGCACTATCACCTATCCGAGATGGAATCGTTTTTCACCTCACTAGAAATGCACCAACTTAAGGATCTCACAAACCGTCTCGGCTACAATGTGCGTAATCCGATCAACCAGGATCGCTTCTATATACCATATGGTTTGTTGTTTCTGCGTGATGTCAAACCACAATACTCGAAGCAGTTGTCTAAACGACGGAACATGGAGTACTATTTTAATTGCAACACAGGTGAATCGAAGTACCCGGAGCAATTCAAGAACCTCATAGAAGAAACACAGGCAACGTTCGACGAAACGTTCAATACGCGAATCCTTTGGGAGTGGGTTCACATGTACCAGGTTCAGCCGAGCGTTGATGAAAAGGATGAGAAAATTCCCGATATTGTCCACCGCGTTGATTTCAAAGAATATCTTAAAGAGGCCTATCCTTCTTAAGTAATCACGAGGTTTCTTGCAACATAATCATGTCAACATTATATATATATATATATTTTTTTTATTAACATTTCTTTCTGTAAGGGCCAATCCCAAGAGTAGACACATAATCCAAGACCGAGACCAAGATCCCAGACCTAATCAAGAGTTCAACATCAAGTTGAACCTCCGAGAAAAGGAGTTCGAATTGTAGAATAATTTTTTGAAATAAAAGATAAATGAATAGATGAAATATTCCGTTGAATGTGTGGCTTTTTTTCAAACATGTAAGGCAAGTCAAAGTCTCAAAGATGTTTGACACCTTCTGTTGAAGCAGCATGCCGAACGGCTTCGGGTCAAATCGGCCTTCCAACAGCCAAACAACACGCAAATTTGATCAAAATATAGCATGCAATAGTTACAAAGATCTGTCATCAATCCTTACGTTGTGGGCAACAGAGCTTGCAATTTGCGAAATGTCCAAAACATCGAAAAAAAACTATTAACAGTTTTTCTACCAGGACAATGTGTAGAATTTTCCTTGTCGAGAGCTTCTAGGATGCGACTGTCACAGTGGTGCAACAACAACAAAACAAAAATCTCTGGTTGACTTTGGCTTATCTGTCAATGGTCGTTGCAGCAGCGAAACTATGTTGCGTTTGACAGACGAGATTTTCTCCAGCGGACGGCAAATCGATACCGTACGTGAAACAAAAACAGCACGGCTGTTGCGAAACCTTGGCTCCACGGGTGGCTTGGGTGGCACGGGTGGTCGCACAATCCACGGACACTAGACGTGCGTGTAGCAATGTAGCAAAATGGGCACGATAGCGTCGGTACTCCAGTGGTATTGCATTGCGTGTAATTACCTTAATCCAACAGAAAGCGTGCGCTGCTTACGGTGTCGAACGTTGCGTCGGGTCAACGGTGTCGATATAGTCCATCATCAGATTCGCTCGGTTGCCGAAGTGCCCAGGCAAGCTGCGACCTGCGTTCGCATGAAGGATGTGAATAGGTAAATAGAGCAAGTGTCCGCCGTAGTGTCCAGATTGTAGTCCGTTAGGCAAGCGTGTTGGAATTCTGCCTCCTTCGTTCGAAGCCCTAGGGCATCGCAACCAACGTTCAATTTTGGGCACACGAGCTCAGTTCGCTCTTTATTCCAGGAGTGTGCAGTACAGAGAAAAAAGTAAAAAACACACCAACACTGTTTTGCTGCTAAGCTAACACTCGCACCAAAAACTAGCATACCATACTACATAAGCAGCCCTTTCCACTGTCATTGTTTTTCTCTTTTAACTACGTTTTTCGTTCTTCCACTCATCTCTCTCTCGCCCTCTTTGCTTGTTTCTCTTTTGGCAGAAAACTAGTCACAAACGATTGTCTGTTCCGCGTTATAGACAGCCTAGCACTAGCGCACAAAAACATAAACCGGAAGAAAATCGAACGTTCCTTCGCTCAGCCGCAGGCAGATCGGTATTGCTGGAGCCGTAGACGGCATCTGTCGCAACCGAGTATTAACCGCCGCTGGAGCTGTCACCGATGCCGGCTGTACAACCGGAGCGTTTCCTGGCACTGCATCAACTGCGAAACACTGAGTCTGATAGCTCCCGTGTACAAGGACACGATCAAGAAATCCCTTACACAGCTTATTCGCAGGGGCACCGACGACCATCACGGGTGCGGTCTCTGTGCCATCGCTAGCATCAAAGCTACCAGTATGGAGCAATTGTGGGCCGCCCGATGTCGCTTTTGTCTCTACAATCAGTTCAACTTCGAGGGCGACCGTTCTAGTTGCTGCTGTGTCGGAGCCAGCGAGTCAAGACTGCCGCGCTGTCAACACTCCTCAACTGATTCCGCTGGGCGGACCAACGGCGCCGTTACAACGATCACCAAGCGCACTGGCGGGCTGATCGTAGTGCCCTCTGCCTCTCAGCGGCTTATCGACAACTCAACTACTAACGTTCGGCTCAAGGATAACCAATCACATCATCATCACCACCATCATCCTAAGAACAAAATGCAAAACCAAACAGGTTTGTATATACGTAACTATGAAATTTATGAGTCGATTTAAATGTTATCTTAAATATAGTTTTTGTTGTATGTATGATAATCCGGAAAACAAGTCTAAATACGAACCCGATCTGAACGAACGCTTAACGGTTACTGATTGATCGCATATGTTTTGATTATACAAAGCACATCAGTTCTATCACGTTATGTTCTGTTAAATATGCCGAATATATAAATATTTTCAATAAGAACTTGACTGAAAATTCTGTATGGCTTTCAGGAAAAAGCTACGCTTCGCCGTACTACGCAAGCGTGGAGCCAATTTATGCTGTCATCAATAAGGAAACTAAGCGAAAACATGTCGCATCGAAAATGACCAGTGATGCTGTAAATAACAACCCGAGCGATACAAATACCGACCAGCGAGATATTATACTGAAGGACTCGCCAGAAGACGACTACGCAACTCCTTCGTTTTTGCTGAGGCCTGTGCCTGACGAGATAGTCGGGAAAAATAGGTAAATTGAAACGTAGCTTCTTTTGTTTCCTTGCTTGAAACATGTTATCAAATTCGAATAGACGGCCGGAAAAAGATGATTCTTCATTTACCGGCAATAGTGGAAGCGCTAAGGTCACAGCTAAATGCAAGTATAATAAGCAACTACTGAACTACAAGAATAACTTCGATAAAGGTAATTGAATCAATTTCTGCTTGATGTTTTCGGATCCTGCCATGATCTGTTTTTCCAAACAATTGTTTCTATTATTTTCCTAGCTGACTGTCAAGATCATGATATTTTTTCCGTCATGGACGAATATAGCACGCATCAAAACTCTACAATCCTAGAACTCGACAACATACCGGCTATCGTGAAAGTACCAATAGCCAGCTTCGAGCAGGATCTAGAAGAAGAATGGTGCACTAAAAGTAAGATTTCCTCGTATCGAATGGATATAGTGGATAGTTCATTCTAAATTTAGCTAAACGCAAAATACCTTTACGTTATGAACAAAATCTACCATTACAACGTTTTATAAACGTTTACGTTATAAACGTTTTACAACATTTTATAAACTTCCACCGTTTTGAGTACACAATTTTTAAAGCATTGGACAATTGATGATTTTTTGTTTGTTTTATATTTTATCGTAGATAGCTCATGTTCTATTTCTATTCTTTTCACTCTGCTTCTTTTCTTTAAATGTAGCATCCATGTTAAATCAGGACGAAAAGGAATGGTCCTGTCGTAAATGTACACTCGTGAATTCTAGCACAGTATTAGCGTGTGCAGCCTGCGGTGGTTCAAAGCTTCGCAGTATATGTAACGTTGAGGAAATGACGCTGAAAAAGGGCGAGTTTTGGACTTGTGCCAAGTGCACGCTCAAAAATTCAATCCTTCAGCCAGATTGTAGCGCTTGTAAATCACTTCGCCCGACTTTAAAGGCTGTGGCCATCGCGAACGAATCCCTGGAACTTTCTCAACTAGCCACGAACCGCCTCATATTGGGTCAGTGCGATGAACCTTCAAATAGTCGCTCCAGCTCAGCGCCGGGCGTCCCAGCAGCCGCAGAATCTGGGGCAATTCCAAAGCACCAACTGCCAGCCGCGCTCTGCCAACCGACGGTAAAAGTAGCTAACCCACTACAAGTGGTCACCATCCCCAAACGTACCTGGCAATGTCCTGCGTGTACGTACGAAAATTCACTCGCCTGTGTGGTCTGCGATATCTGCTCGAGTCATCGACACATTGACACCTGCGGTCTCGTTCTTTGGCAGCAGCAGCAACAGCGTCAGCGAAGCGACCGATTGGCGGACAACCAGCGCCAGCTGGACGATATCGATGCACTGAATCGCTGGCGCAGTATCATCGAGTATTGTCTCGAGAACGGACAGGCGTTTGTAGATGATTCGTTTCCGCCCGCTACGAAAAGTCTCTACTATCAGCCGTCGTCGAACGTTGACAGTAATCCAGTCGCGCAGTGGCGACGACCACATGAAATCATCTGCGAGGGTGGCAGCAGTCAAGGATCGTTGATGCCTATGTGGGCTGTGTTTCGCACACCACTACCATCGGACATCTGTCAGGGAGTACTGGGCAACTGTTGGCTCCTGAGTGCCCTAGCAGTGCTCGCCGAGCGAGAAGATCTGGTTCGCGAGGTGCTGCTAACTAAGGAGATCTGTCCACAGGGTGCCTATCAGGTTAAACTGTGCAAGGATGGTCGCTGGACGACCGTGCTAGTGGACGATTTGCTTCCTTGCGACAAGCGTGGCCATCTTGTGTACTCGCAGGCGAAGCGAAAACAGTTGTGGGTGCCACTGATCGAGAAAGCTGTAGCGAAGCTCCACGGTTGCTACGAAGCGCTCGTGTCTGGCCGAGCAATCGAGGGACTAGCCACTCTGACGGGGGCACCGTGCGAAAGCATTCCATTGCAGGCCAGTTCTTTGCCGCTGCCTAGTGAAGATGATCTCGATCGCGATCTAATATGGGCACAGTTACTAAGTTCACGGTTGGTGAAGTTTTTAATGGGTGCCAGTTGCGGTGGTGGCAATATGAAAGTTGACGAAGATGAATACCAGCGAAAGGGCTTGCGGCCCCGGCATGCTTATTCAGTGTTAGACGTGCGTGACATTCAAGGACATAGGCTGTTGAAGCTGCGCAACCCCTGGGGGCACTTTTCGTGGCAAGGTAATTCAATAAATGATCGTTGATCATTCAAATCGTTTTTCAAACTTTCTTAACACGATTATTCTATTCCTTTTGCCAAAAGTCTATAATTCCGGTTTAATTTTTGTTCACTATCGGGAGAATCTTTCTAGGGCGTTATATAAAAAATGTAAATTTATTTATTAACATGAACATATTTGGTCAATGTTAATTTTATCCGCTTTGCGGGAACATTTGCAGGTGATTGGTCAGACGATTCGGAGCTATGGACAGACGAATTACGGGACAGTCTGATGCCACACGGTGGTTCGGAGGGAGTATTCTGGATATCATTTGAGGATGTGTTAAGGTGAGACTAAGATTTGGTTACATTTCTTGGCCCTACAATTTCGCATGAAATTGTTTTTTTTGTCATCTTCTTTCAGATACTTTGATTGTATCGACATATGCAAGGTGCGGTCGGAGTGGAATGAAGTACGGTTGTTTGGCACTTTGCAACCTTTAAGAGCTTTATCATGTGTACTAATCACGGTTTTAGAGCCGACAGAAGCCGAGTTCACCCTATTTCAAGAGGGCCAACGGTAAGCTGTACAATGTACATGTAAAAGTGACGTGCTAGATATATAAATATGCGGCAAATTAGAAACTGAATTTGACCAACGACTAAATATCAGTACTGTGTCGCTTCAGAAACTCGGAAAAATCCCAACGCTCACAGCTGGATCTTTGCGTTGTGCTATTCCGCACTAGAAATCCAGCTAATCCGGAAGTTGGTCGGCTTGTAGAGCATAGCAAGAGACAGGTATGTACGGTGTTTAGCAAATTTACTGAAAGTTAAAAAGTATGATCAAATCTTGTACAAAACCAAACATTCACCCCTTTAACTACTTTCAACAGGTTCGGGGCTTTGTCGGTTGCCACAAAATGCTGGAAACTGACCTATACATGCTGGTCTGTCTCGCTTTCAATCATTGGCACACGGGAATTGATGATTTCATGCAGTATCCCCAATGCGTACTGGCGATACACAGCTCGAAGCGACTGCTGGTAGAGCAAATTACACCACCTCCGTTTCTGCTAGCCGATGCCATTATCAATCTAACGTTGGCTAAGGGGCAACGACACGAGGGACGCGAAGGCATGACTGCGTACTACTTAACCAAGGTACATTGGATCGAACATGAAACAGAATGGGCTTAACTGATCGGTTTTACTTCTCGCAGGGCTGGGCCGGCCTGGTGGTCATGGTTGAGAATCGGCATGAAAACAAATGGATACACGTGAAATGCGATTGCCAGGAGAGTTACAACGTTGTCTCGACGAGGGGTGAGCTCAAAACAGTCGATTCCGTACCACCTCTTCAGCGTCAGGTAGCTAAGCCGTTTTTGGCATGCATTTTTATTTTACTTATTTTAGTTGTTCCGATTATAATCTAATCACAAAAAAAACTTGTAACAGTTTTAAAAGGACGGACTTTGTGTTTGAAAAATCGCCCATCTTTCTGCGCCAATTTATTGAAACAGTTCATTAATTCATTGTTTTTTTTTCTTCTAGGTAATCATAGTGCTTACACAATTGGAGGGTAGCGGGGGGTTCAGCATAGCGCATCGCTTAACGCATCGATTAGCTAACTCCGGTGGCTTGCACGACTGGGGACCACCGTCTTCCACACATTATCCTCCTATTGAAAGCGTTTCTGAGCTGCACTCGCCTCGAATGATAACCTAGAATCTGATGTCATCAAATAGCGGGAAAACTACGGATAAACTCAACTACCCATTGAAAGATATTGATAAATAAATCTTCATAGTTCACAAAAATTCCGCACTCTTTCCTGCTGCCTCTACATGTAAGTAGTTGAGAAATGTGTTAAATAGTACTAACTTTTTCTCTTGAAATAAATCAAATAGGATTTGATAATAATATTTTATATTAATATAGATATTATAGTTAGTTTTAATACATCTCATATGAAATTATAATTGGCGGTTGGGAATAACAAGGACATTCACACCAGTCTGGTTGGTACTTTTATTGATTTCCGATTTCCGTAGCTTCGTGCTTTAATAATAGTAGACTGTTGTTGAATAGTGATTAATCACCAAGATTACAGTTCCACTAAAAATGTTTGCTCCCCTGGTTCATGGATTTTTCTTTTCACTTACCTTTAGCAATTTAAAAATAGGCGAGACTGCGTTTGTATATGCTTCAGTTGCAGGTTTTTGAGCTATGTTATCTGACAGATTCTTCTTCCTATCGGTCAATAGCCGCTGAGCAGTCTTAGCTTGCACCAGAGACAATCAAAATTATGTTTTTTGCGAGGTTGTTAGGACCGCGCCAACCCTCGTGTCACACCAATATTAGGAATCGAACTCACGGCCAGCTGCGTGACATCGAAGCGTTACGGACTGCTCTATCAACGAAGTCAATCTGCACGATCACAGGGTATTAAAGCAGAACATCTTTCAACATATTTTGGTTTTCGCATCTTTTTTTATTAAAATTTTCCTTTTTGGATATATTTATCGTCTTTTAATGTTTATAGCAAGTAACGCCTGTGAGGTTTCTTGTGTTTTTTTATATATATTTCTTCAGAAAATCTATTTAAGAAAATATTATATTTTGTTACTAGTAATTGCTTCGTTTTCTGGCCGTTTTTTTTTAACTATTGAGAAATTTCAAATCAATGGATTCATGTTTTTGAACATTAATATTGTAGTCGCCATGAATAGACATTAGAAGTAACCCTGAGACATTAAATTGCATTAAAAACAGGAAAAAACAGTGTACGTAGGAAGGTTTAAAGATCGAATCTATCCGCCGCAGAAGAAAAATAATGGCCTATTTCTGTAACTGGAATATTGTTGAAGTGAAACTAATGCATTTAATTAGTTATTAAACCTTTCCTTTTTTTGTTCTAAGTACTGGATTTAATTTTTGAACGATTCGTAATATAGCATCGTAAATTCTACGTTCTGTTGTAGACCTTGTGTGTAGATTCTTTTAGATTCTTTACTCTGCTTGCATTCAGATATGCGTGCTTCACGTGCACTGGGCACTTAGGCAGCTCAATATAGCTTCGTTTTTTCGAAAATCATATATCCCTAACACTAATGGAGCATGCTAATTTACGTCCTTGTACGAAATTACTGAAGTCAGTATTTCCACATGACAAATTAAATCAATTCAATGTTTAAAAAAGTATTCAACTACGCAATTATTCTAAGCATTGAATTGGATACTAAAATGAGTAGTAATAAAATCCATGCATCCCATGCAAATCATGCATTCTAACTAGATGTGAATATAGTGTAAGCATCTTAACTTTGTTCGCCTCCAGATATCCGTGCCTGACCTGCACTGGGCACTTTGGTAGCTTAACATAATTTTGTTTTAAGTAGCTTAGAAAAACAAAACACATAAAGCTAAAACTAATAGCTATAATGCTATTTTACGTGCTAATGTAAAAAATTAAATGGGTAAAAACAGTAGACAAGAATGACTAATTACGTACCAAAGGAATGGACTACATCAATCTCTTGCGTTGTGCGAATTTGAATTCAACCACTCACTCTATACTATTTCAAGATGCTATTGAAAAACTTTTAAAAACAAATTAGAAGAAAATTGTATGAACTTGGTTTTGTATGTCTTTTTTGTTTCCTCGTTTTCAGCGTTCGTTGGCTGTGTTTTCTCTGCTTTACTTCTTCTCGCCAAAGCGCAACAAACGCGTAAGCATGGTGGTTACACAAGGGATCTGTTTCTGCTGATGCATCATGGGCACGTCGGGTGTGTTGGATTCAAAGTCGTACGCCACACGCTGTGCTACGAACGTAAGCAGCGTCAGGAGGTCGTACTTGCGACCGTGCTGATTCAGCTCCTGGCACAGCGACTGCATGAACCACGAACCTTTCTGTGTGTTACGCCATGAGTAGAAGCCCGGGATGGTGGAGTAGGCGATGAGGAAGTCGGCGTGCGTCGGTATCTTAAATGTCATCGCCGAGGAACTATCCGTTTCGGTGCGATCTTTCGGCGACAGCATCACTCCTCCATCAAGCTGATCACCCTGGCAAGCTTGTATAAAGAACAGCTTCGGCTTCCCGGCCAAAGATGGGCAGTGGTTCGCCGTGAAGAACGACCAGATAACGTCCAGCTTGTACTGGCAGTCCTTTGCGTAAAGGTAACCGAGTTCGCCGTGAGAAAGGATCGTCACTAGTATGCAGTCGCAATCACTATGATCCATAAGGGACACTTTTGTTGATCGACGGTGTTGTTGATGTTGTTGGATGGTGGATCGGTGGCGCCGGAAGGTGTGTTGGTTGGTCGAGGAGAGAAACGGAAGAACATTAATTACCATTTTTAGTGCTCCCGTGAGTTGTAACGTAAAAGGCAATGAAGGCTATCATATTTCTACCGCTGTTCGGAAGCCCCCAACCCCCCACCCGCCAATGGTAGTAACAGACAGGAACGCCATATTTCCGTGCGCAACATGTCTTTGTTTGGATATGTTCGCCGCATATTAGAACTGTTGTTTCCACTGCTATGTGGCTGGTTCACCTTCGGTGCTGCATCGGCAGCTGCACTGCTTGGAAAACACTGTCGGGGAGGAAGTGCGGGCCTTCGACTGTACTTACCTCGCTCGATTTCCTTCTGCAAGTCGCGTAGCTTTAGGTCCTTGTAGACGTGTACCTCAAAGTCAAGTCCCTCGAGCGCGATGGTTAAATTTTCACAATCAACGTTCGTACCCGCACGTGGTTTCAGCTGCGGCACATCGAAATTTTCGTGATTGAATATCAGCGCCAATCCACGGCGTTTATGGGTCATGTTGTAGTCAGAAGCATAGCGATCGACGGGCATCCGAGCCCGTATATGATGGTCATAGGTTTTGTCGCTGCTAGAGAACCAACCAAAACAGACATAAAGCCATGAAGCCAACAAAAAAAACCATGAAGCGTCGTGAACAGATCGTTAGGGGAAAAGGCTACTGGTAGATTGACGGAAATTTTGCGCCCGAAAAGGCTCTACTCTTTCATCCATCCGCTTAGTGAACTGTACTTACAAGCCCTTGCGGGATCCTAGTGCATCATTGACGTCGCGGGCCAGCTGTTCGTCCAGTTCTTTGTTTATGTCGTTGCGTAGCCCAACAACATCCATTCTACTCATGTCTAAGGTGCACTACACTGCCAACGCTAATACCTCTGGCTGCCAGATACTAAATACTGAAGCAATCACCAGAAAAACACCGTTTCGGTTGATCAAAATGCACGTTGGGTTGCAATGGATGGAGCGGATAGAAACAGACAACACTGGATAATGCTATTTGTCGCAGACCTGAATTCAATTGCAAGTACCCTATTGGCAGGAGCGTCGATTAGAAACTGAATCGGACAGCTCACTGAATCGGGCTAGGGCACTATACCTGCTAGCGAAGGATTTGTAATGCGTGAAAGAGACAGAACGCAGCTAGGCCAAACGGTATGTTCTACCTCTTTTGCTGCCATCCACGCAGTACTCTCCAGCGAGGCAAGGCATCATTGTTTTAAAATACCATATAACCACTACATCTATACATGGTTCGCTGCAATGTTTTGTACCCCGCCCGCCCCCCGTGGTGCATTGGTGCGCCGTATTGGTACGAAACGTATGTTTACAAAATAAGAGTTTAGAGCGATGAGCGTGATTTTGATTTTAAAAAACGTCAAACCAGGGCAGCATCAGGCAAAAGTTTCTACGCTTCTTCCTAGGCACAAATTTTCACCCTAGCCCCGGCACAAGTTTCTACGTTTGCCAGGCATTTACATAAGAAAAATCTCAAGTGTTTCGAAGTGGAAAACCAGGCCATCTGTTTTGGGCATCGTTTTTCGAAAGAAGGAAAAACGAAAGAGGAATAAGGCAAAGATATAGGTTTTTCCCTCCACTAGACGGGTAAGGATGCTCATATGCAGCGTTCTCTCCGCATCGAGCGAGGTAGACGACGGAAGAGAAGTCCATAAAAAGAAAGAGGAAGACCTACAGAGTGTTGACCTTTTCCGACGGATTGGACCTAAGGATACGTTTACGACTTGTGTTGTCACACACACACCCGCACATATCGCACGGTACATGACCGAACTTGGCGCTATAATGTTGGACGCACACACGATGAAACATTCAACATACACCGCACTTGATGCACATTTGAAACCATCTAGAAAAAATTGATATTATTTTCAGCGGATTTTTATATGTTAGCCTATCCACTCACTTTGATTTTTCATCCTATACCTTCCTGGACTGCTTTTGCTAACATTATTTCAAGAAGACTTTACGTGAATTTCATACCATTCGAAATATGCCCATGAAATAACAAAATTTTAAAATCCATCTGATCGGCAACCTAGATTCAATTTAAAACAGTTTGAGCCCAAACATGACTGTGCCGATTTGGCATTTTTCGTCACTTTGTACATTTCGATTAGTCTAAAATCGGTTTTGGTTTGGTTTAATTTGACCAATTATTGCCATTTTTTATTTCAACCTTGCTTGTGTTGCTCTCAATATCGATAGCAACGTAACGCAAAAAACAAACTGGCAATAAAAGGCAGTTTGATAACGCACATAAAAACGGGCAATAAAAGCCAGTAAAAGCTCTCCTGCTCGATTTGCCTTGTGTCAATCTGACCTTGTAGGAGCAAACCTGGCGAAAAACTAGGCGAATCTAGGCTGTCATCGATGACAACCAACCAACCTGTGTTGAGAACGTCGATGAGGAATGTTTAGTTTGTGGAGCACACGACGATGACGACGGCAGGATGGATTCCTTCGCTGGTCGTGCTCATCCTGGGATTCTTGGCCACCGCCAGCAACGGCCATTACCTGGACCAGTTCTACTGTGGTCCGGACAACTGCTACGAGTTGCTGGGCGTTAACCGAGAAAGTACCAAGCACGAGATTGCGAAGAGCTACAGACAACTTGCCCGAAAGTTTCACCCGGATTTGCACCATGGAGCCGAGCAGAAGCAAGTGGCCGAGGAATCGTTCAAGAAGATTGCCACGGCGTACGAAGTGTTGAAGGATGAGGAATCTCGCACCGATTATAATTACATGCTAGACAATCCGCAGGCTTACTACGCACATTTCTACCGCTACTACCGACGCAAGACCAAGATCGACGTCCGGTTAGTGGTCATCGTTACAATCAGCATCATCTCCTGCATCCAGTACGTTTCGCGGTGGCAGCGCTACGACACAGCAATCAAATACTTCATGTCTTTGCCGAAGTATCGCAACAAAGCGCAGGAAATAATCAATCAAACCCAGAGCGACGGCAACGGATTGTCCAGTAATGCTAGTAAGCAGCGCGCCAAAGCTTCGAAGGCGGAAATGAAGAAAGAACACGACAGACGGATTCGCGAGGTGATAGAAAACAACATGGACATTCAGGGAGCGTACGCGAAGCCGGAAATAACCGACATCCTGTGGATTCAACTGTTTCTTCTGCCCTACACCGTTGGGCGCTACCTGTGGTGGGTGGCGCGTTGGATTTGGAAGTTCAACGTTTGCAAGCAACCTTATGGCCGCGACGAGCAACTGTACCTGGTGCGAAGAAACATGAAGCTAACCGCTGTACAGTTTGATGCGATCGAGTTGGACACAGTTGAGCAGTTCTTACGGCAAGAACTGTGGGTCAAATCGAACTTCGATAGATGGAAAATCGAGCAGGAGAACGAGAAAAAGAAACAAATGGCTGACAATCCCCGCTACAAGGCTTTCCGTAGATACATGAAAAATCACGGCCCCGGGCGCCTTACATTTGAAGAATAAACGCACTGAAAAGATTTTCTTTTATTAACTTATTTCCAGTACCGCGCTCGTCATTCGTTGCCTCCATTCTTCGTGCAGTGTAGCGTTATCCGGATTCACGAAGCGACCATGAAGCTTGAAATCTGTTCAGTTGGTTACAAAATTTATTAGCTTAACGGTAGTGGTTCGAAGTACAATTTTCATGTATAATGGTAACTTTCCTAATACTTTGTATCAAGTTTACGTCTTCTTTATCCGGCAAGTACAACCGACGGGCGGTCTTGGCCTGTAACAGAGATTCCCTCCACCGCCCGCTGTCGAACGCCTTTGTTCGCTAGCTAGTTAAAGCGACCTTTCTTGCAGTCACACCATCTTGTGCGGGGCCACCACGTCCCCGTCCACATATTGTCCACAGCATGCTCAATTCCTATGTAAGCCTGAGCTACATCCTTTCTTCGACCTTTAATGTTTCGGGCAAGGATCGGGCTGAACATGTAGCATATGGTCCTTGAGGTCTGCACTCGAGAATCCCGTATCGTCCACTCGAGCCTGATGTCGAAAAGGAGACAAGCTAGGTCCCTTGGCGCATACCCCATTAACGAAATTTCATTTTCCGTTAGTAAAAAACCGAAAGAAAGTAATCGGAAACCGAGAGAAAGTTTTCACGGATTTTCGTGTTGTACTTTGCGTGCAGTTGCATATGGCTCATTGGTGACTGTTTTGAAACATTTGGCATAACTTCAAATCGGTATGGAATGCGATGGCCCTTTTGGTGCTGACCCCTTGTCTTGTACGAGCACCTTTTAGCCAGCATATGAATTTACGTGTTAGCCGGTTAAAACAATTGCGTTCTCGAGATCATTGATTGACAAAATGATTATTTTCTTTAAACGTCAAGTGCGTATCATAGAAAACAGCACAACCTTCAGAGGCGGAAGCGCGGAAAGCCACGTGCCACGTGTTTCAAAAATGTATTTACTACTTAGAGATTACTTCAATTTGTATCTAATCAAAAATATTTATTAGCTACGTTTGATATGTCTGCTCATGCACAACAAAATTGAACGATAACAATTCTTCGGCTAGCAGCATTTGGTATTGTACAGCCAAATCAAGCATTATTAATGCCAAAGTTTTTCAAGCCTTTGTATTTCGTTTCTGCTCACGTTTCGGACATGCAAATATAGTGAATGGAAGCGTTTAGTACCGAAAACAGAAAAACGCTCGGGGTGTTTCGTGGCGAGGGTCGCTAGGCAAAAGTCAAAACACACTGTGACTGTTGGCAAGATAGGGGACTGAAAATCAGGTACGTCATCGCACGACGTGAAGTGCTCAAACCGGCCCATTTGATTGGTACACGACAGAAAATGTTTGCGGTAACAAACTAGCACCGTTTTTGGTACTGAAATCGCCAGTAACACTCGTCTAACCTTTATCATCGGTAACACGCTCTTCCACACTTGCGAGGTTACGGCGGCATACAGGTATTTTTAATGGCTACGCCATCCGATGCGTAATCGTACGTTTTGCCGAGAAATTGTGCATCGCCTTCCAGCGTATTCATGGCGTATATTACATTTCATTAAATTCACCTCGATCAACCACCGTGCTGCAGAATGAACGATGGCATACCAAACGATTCGCCAAGAGTATCTGGAGATACCGATTGTAACGAGGGTGTATTCAACGGCGTGCATTATCACAACACTGTCTGTGGTACGTATTTAATGTCACCCGGGGTAGTACCGTCTAGTTTGGCACGATTGCTTATTTGTTGCGATGTTCCCGCTAAACCTTTGCAGCACCTCGACATTGTCACACCGTTCCAGCTGTACTTTAATCCAAAACTCATCTTCGAACACTATCAACTTTGGCGGATCTGCACAACATTTCTATTTTTCGGTACTTTCGGCTTTAACTTTCTGTTTAACATGATTTTCACATTCCGGTAAGTTTTGGTCAATTGCGCGCACCAGCGAGAGTAGCGTACAGATTCTCTAGTAGAGTAGTAAGCACGTCGCAATAATGTTTTATTTCAATCATTTGCAGGTACTGCCGTATGTTGGAGGAAAATTCATTTCGTGGCAAAAGTGCGGATTTTGTGATGATGTTTCTTTTCGGCGGCACCGTACTGGTTGTATCCTTTTATAGAAAATTTGGCCACCTAATGATGCAATGAATAGTTGCACAGCAGTCCGGCTACTTTCTTTTCGCGTTCTTTGGAGTGCTTAGTTTCCTTAACTCTGGCCCTGGAAAGATTCTTGCACTGTTTGTCAATTTACTTTTCCTAGGGCAGGCCTTTACCATCATGCTTGTCTACGTGTGGTCCAGGCGAAATCCATTCGTGAGGATGAACTTTTTCGGCGTGTTAAATTTCCAGGTACCAGCCTTTCCAAGAGTCGCTTGTTACGAGCCCCGATTAAATTTGCGTTTGAATAATGTGTGATCATCTGAACTTTCTACTCGCCCAGGCACCTTACCTACCGTGGGTCCTGCTGGGATTTTCAGTGCTAATAGGAAATACCATCTGGGTCGATCTAATTGGTATTGTCGTGGGCCACATGTATTACTTTCTCGAGGATGTGTTCCCCAACCAAGCAGGTGGCATGAAACTTCTTAAGACTCCAAGGATTCTGTACGTACCCCGAAGTTTTTGTTCGCTTGATCAGTTTTTATGCGTTGGTGCTTTATGTTCACCCCTTATTTACTTCCCTAGCAAGCTGCTATTCGACGAAGTGCCAGACGATCCCAACTACGTACCGTTACCAGAAAACCAACCGGGAGGCTTCAATTGGAGGCGGAACAACTGATGGTAAACCAGATGGTAAAATTCGAACCGATTCAATAAATGTAAGTTCATATGAAATTGACAAACGCACACTTTCTCGTATTGGAAATTCATCAAACTCGACTATGTAGTCGAACGCCTTGCGGTACGGTGCTTTTTTCAATGTGTAGGTATGGTGAAGGATTTTCAAAAGTTACTTTAGGCACAAGGCAAACCCCGTAAAATAGAGCAAGATATAAAATTTAACCTCAGAGCTCGAACCTTCGTCATCGCTATGTGTTAAACATTTAAAAAAGCATTAAATGCTTGATTGTTGTTATGCCAAACAGACTTTGGCATAACGACAGTTTATCAATCGCCTTTAGCGAGTTAGCCTTCAAACTAAGTAGTACAACAGGTAAGTGTGCGAAAACCGGTTGAGATGCAACCGAGCGATAAATGGCTCAATACTGGTACAAGATTTCCATTGTTTGTATCAGAGTTTCAGATTAAAAATCCTCCCTCCAACAGTCCGAACGATTGATTGTGTATCTGTGGCGGAGGCAGACCCTTTGAGATGTATCAACGCGAACGCTGCTCTGAGAAAATAGCGTGTTTGTATACACACTGGGAACGGAATCTCCCATTGGGACCACCCGAACTGCGTCTTCTGAGTGAGGCGCGCAAAGCTGAAGTTGATATAAACATTGGGCTCAGTATAAACGGGAATACGCCACCCGGGCGAATATTGAGAGCGATTATGCTGAGGCAAGCAGAAAGGGTCACGTATGCCACCACAGAAGTTGGTCTCAAATAAGTTAAGATCGATTCGGATTAAGATCATTAAACACATTGGCCACAGATGGGAGTGGTGGTTGTCGATATGCTAAGAGAGCAATCTCTTAGTATGTTGCAACCAGCGCACGAGAGACATTAAACAAGCGAAAGTAAAGCAAGTGACAAACTAACACAAAAGGATCGGCCACGTTCATCATCGAACATTTCAATGGTTTGTTGCAAGATCTTGAAATGAAAACAAAACGTTCGATTTACATCTCTACTCATTAACTTCTTTTCTTCAATTTGTGCCACATACGTGACCCTTTCTCTTCCGTCCTTGTGTCCGGGACTAATCCAAGGTCAAGGTTAACAAAGGGACCAAGGACTAACGGAAAGAGGGGCAACTTTGTGAAGCCGAACAGCAAGTTGTAGTATGGCGTAGTATTGGTAGTTGAGTCCTTGACCTGGTGTCCATGTGACCAAAAAAGTGTCTGGTCTCTTGTAGGTGTACGTTGTGGCCTGATAAACCAAGTACTATGTTTGATGTTTTCAAATTTTTATTCACTTCATGTTGTCACAATTAACACTAAGTTTTGAACATAACGGCTTTACGTTTATTGATAGTTCGCATATAGTGTAATATCATCAACCGTTCGCCGCTCGTCATGCGGGCCGCCTTTGAAACGCGCTCTCGTTTTTTTTTGGACAGCTTTAAGTGCGGCCGGCTTCAGACTTTGTATGGTGCGACAAGTAAGTGTCATAAAAACGGTAACGAGATCAAGAATCGACAACTGCTCTTCCTATCGTGTTGCTGGACTATGGACATTAATGCGGACTTTATTCAATCTCTCGCCGTACCGCAGACTGAAGCGTTATGGTGCCGCTTCCGAACAGCAGTATTGCAATAGCGTGCAGTTTTTTAATTGTGTGTGGTTGCATCTTGAAAGAATTGATTACCATTCATGAGAAGCAGTAGTAGTTTGCGTACACACATAACACGGAGGCGAAATTGTGGGTTAGTTGATTAGAAAACTTGGCTTACTTCCTGTCGCTTGCCCCAAGCCGAGGCCAGCTTGTCGGCCCGCTTTCCCCACAAGCCTTTCAGGTTGTTCCATCCGGGTTCTCGCTTGCCCCAGGATCCTGAGGAGGGGAAAAAAAATGCAACAAACGTCTGTAAGAACACTGTAAGCAAAACGCGCCACACGTCGTATGATGCATCCTGAGCTTCAGAAACATCATCAGAAACCCACCACCAAGTTTGGTCCATCCGGCGCTACGCCCGTGGCCGTTCATCCGCTTGCCCCACGCCGCGTTGATTTTGTTCCAGCTGCGCTTAACCTCATTAGCCAACGGTGCGGCGGGTTCCTGGCTTTGCACTATGTTCTCCGCTTCCGACTCATAGTCCACGGATGGCAGCAGACGCGGCGGCGCTCCATCGTCATCGTCATCGCGCTCCTGCAGGACGGTGTCATCCTGTGGGGTGCCGTATCCGTTGAGGAAGAAACCGATAGACCTGGCACCCGGCGGCTTGGCCCGTTCCATCAGATGGGCCATGTTGGCAAAGATCCGTTCCTCGGAGCTCCAGCAGTGAGCGTGTAGGACTGACACCATCAGTGTCACGGTCACCACAAACGCACAGCGGTACAGCTTCATGGCTGGGGAAGTAAAGTGGGCGAGTAGGTAGGTAGGTGAACATTGTGATGCCTATTGTGCACTGATAGACTGATAAGAAGTATTTTTCCCGCGAGTGTATACTTTATTTCACACAGAAAATGTTTCTTTCAGTTACATATTGTGGCTTGTATTTTGTCGCAACCAACCGGCTGGGAATGAAGGAAATGAAGGATGAAAGAATGAAGGGGACCCTAGAATGGATCTCGTTGCTTCGCGCCAATCCACTACCGCTCAATTGTTTCTGTTACAAACCGCTTCAAACAGCTCCCAGTAATCAGCCGTGATCCTTAGAAACGCGCGCCAAAGCGCACCAATTAGTAGACGCGCACGTTTCTCGCAAATGACGTGCTTCACGTAGCGTCTCAGTCATGCACGCGTGACTTCTTTCTAATTGCCTGTGACCGAATCGCGGCGCGGCCCAGTGTTGACGTGCCCACTATGAGGCCCCGGTGGTCGATCTGCTTCACCTCCAGTCCAGTCGTCCAGTCCGGTCATTCGGTGTCGTCTTCTGGATGGACCGAGTTTTAAGACAAAAAACGACGAACAACCAACGGTTCGGTCCTGGTATCTCCGGATCGCCGGCATAGTAGAAACGGGAAGTTCCTAATTCCTAGGTTAACCTGATTCCGGCGTGAGACTTGGTATGGAACCCGAAGGGTTGTGTGCTTTAGCACACTAATTACACAGTAGTTGCAGTTCTCTTCGGCAACACGGGCCCTTTCACTGCTCCGTGTGCTGCGTGCTCTACGTTCGCTCTCCTGTGCCCGTCAAGAGGGCAACAATTACGACACCGCATACTGTTTGCTCAGTGCTTGTGAGATGAATTTTTCGGTCATCCCGGTCCGGGGGGAGGAGAGTGGCATTTGTGGAGGACCCGCGTCACCCGCCCACATCAGCTCGACCGGGCGGCGATTGTTGTTTATTGTGCAAATAACACTCCGGCGAAGCGGCTCAATATCCGACTCATTGCTCTCTAGTAGGTGGTGTTGTACGCTAGTGGGGGAAATGTATATACATCACCAATTTCTGCGCTATTCAAACACTCAACATCAGCCGGGCGGACGGACGGACATTGCGTTGCGCGTTCGACGACGACGACGACGACGACGACGATGACGACGGGCCTTTTAGTGCCGAACGCTACGAGCGAGCGTTCCACTAGTCCGCTAATTAACGCCCATTTTATCGCCCCGTTTATCATTCTATCATCATCATGTATCTTAGTTTAGGTGGTGGGGGAAAAAAGTCTTCGAACTTTCAAATTCCGTCCGACTACCTGTAGAGCGGAGATTGGATTATCCTTGGATTATCCTTAACTGCGATGCGTCCAGCCATAGGCGAACCCAAACTCAAATTAGGCTAGAGCCCGGCCCGGACCGGGGAGGAAAAGGGGGCGCCTTTGCGTGATCGCGCGTTAGTCTCGAACTCTGTGCGCCCCAAAATTAATGCGATTAAACGAGCGCCAGTGTTACGAGTCTCCATGCCCGCTTTCCCCTCGGACGTCGCACCTCGAATTAAAAATCGTTTCATGATTTCGTTTCGTTTCGTTTTTCAGTCAGCTATGCTGCCCAAATATCCTGTCTTCATCCTGTTTGCCCGCAGGTGTGGTGTAGCCAAATCGTGCCCCAAGGATAACGCTAACGATCCTGTGTGTCAGCAAATGCGTCGGGACTTGAACTAAAGTGACCCACCCACCTGGGGCTGGGACTGATTGGAAATTGGATTCGAAGCAGGAAAAAAGTAGTGCCCGAACGTCTGTTGGGAAAATCCGGCCCCACAGAGAGCGCCTCGGAACCGAAGCAGTATCCGGCGATGCACACTCCAGCTCCAGCGATGCACCGCGTAAAATGCGCCGCCAATTGATTGAAGCAGGCGACCCGGGCCCGGGCGGTGTGTGTGTGTGTGTCAAGCTCGATGGACGCATAAATTTCTCCTCATTATCTCGGCACATCCAGGTGATGGATCGGAGTTTGTGGCCTGCTATCGGTGTCGCAGCGAGCGAGCGTCTACCCAGTACGAAGATTACTACTCCACGGCAGCTGCATCATTAATCTTCAATCTGTCTGCCCGTCCACGTGGCGTGGCACACGGCACACTTCGAATCCGCTGTGCCTCTGCCATAAACACAATGGGCGCTTGCCAGACACACAGCAGGGGACGCTCCAGGATTTAACGTTGTTTGAAATGTTTGCCTTACAGCGCGCGCGGCGATTAGTATAGGCACAGTGAATCGGCCAGCTTCCACCAAACGAAGTACCACTTGCCCGTAAGCTAGGTCACGATCTCGGTTAAACGCGAACCCCCCCCCAAAGACACTTCCTTCCGGTTTATCACACACACAGAGAGAAGGAGCGTAAGAAAGGATGGTGATGGGGTGGACGGTTGATGTCGTTAAAACCACACGCAGGGCACACACACACACGGCTAACGTGACACGTACTTGCCAGCATCCGCTTCCGGTCCTCCGTCGTGGGGGGGGTTTGGTTCGGGAGAAGTGCACTCGAAAACTATCCGCTATCCCGTACCTATGCCAACGTACCTATTTTGGGCTCGACCACCACTAATTGGGTACTGCTGCACGAGCGGTTCACTCTGCAGGACTGGCACCGCTGGCCAACCATCGCCGGGCTTTTATACACGCACCGCCGGGCAGGAAGGACGCGGGCCGTTCCTGCGCACGAGATTTCCGAGCCCGGCCCGGGTGGCACTTTGGGGTCGGGACGGAACGGTTGCTGCTTTCGTTCGACCGTTTTGCCCACCCTGTCACTTCCTGTCCGCGCCACTCTCTGCCATCCATCGCGTCCTCGTGTGTGCGGAAAGTGGCACAGGTCCGGTCGATCCGGGGTTCACCTGAACGGTCCATTTCGAGTTGGTCAGGATCATCACAGGACCAGGCGATCTTCAGTTGCTAGAGCAGAAGATCGGAAAAGAATGGAATGCGGAAATTAGACTGTGTCGGAGCGGAAATCGGAGCGGAGCCAATTGAAGTCGGTTTGCCGGAGCGTTTGGTTTGGTAGAAGAAGAACTAATGAGTGGTCTGAGCTTTGACCATATGCTATCCGTTCCTTTTGCTCTACTAATTACTATGCTTCCTTCTTTATAGTAGCCATCTTGAGCATTATTGGGCTGTGGAAGTAACGGAAACTACGGACTACGCCCCCAAAAGGGCGTTCGTGTGGTTTGATGGACTTTTTTTTGTCGGACGAGCAGCCAGATCTTTTGTGACCACTTGGAGGATGTGTGCATGTTACGAGTCTATTAGAACGAATAGTTAGGGATCGAAAACAAACAAAAAAAAAGTGTGTTTAAATTGATAACCCTACCGCAGGGATTGTGGCCTCGGAAGAGACGATTGCTTCGAAGTGGGTAAAGTAAATCTGGATGCCTTGTGAATGTGCGTGCAGATTGATTGATTGGATGCGTCGCGTAACGATCCCCATGTTGATATGGCAACAGCCGAAACGAACCGAGAGGCGGCTGTGGGGCGGCCGCCAATCCGAAATTCGACCGCCTAGATCATTCCGCATGGGCGCGCCTGTTTTTTATGCTTTGCCTATGGTTTGCGAAATCGCGCTCAACAAGAAGGTTCAGTGTGGTTAAGAAAAGGGTTGGTAGTTGCCTCACCGAAGACGGGTGGTCCGGCGCGTTGCCAGGCTCAGGTGCTACCCCCTTATTTTTCACAATTCCACTCGGCGGAAGGCGTAACGGTGTCTGACGAGTGCCAGCTAGGTGTGACGAGCCGGCCCCGATGCCGTTCGCCGAAATGGTGAATATTTTTGGACGAAGACAAACATCCCCGGACCCGGGGACCTCCGTTCACTTCACTTCAGTGCACACACGCGCTGCTCGACACTGCCGGGAAGGACACATTTCTTGAGCCGCTTCAACGTGACGTCTCCCGCCAGCGCGGCAAAGAATGTGTCGAATGTGGTTTCCTTGTCCCAGGGTCCCAGGGTCCCAGGGCGGCTTTTAGGTGCAAGTGCCCGGTAATCTGGAAGTCGTGTACGCTCAGCGTTTCGCCACATGTCCTTGCCGGCCGCGGTCTAGTAGACGGTCCACTAGACGGTCGTTGATTTGTAGGCTGACAATTTGTCTAGCTCTCTCTCTCTCTCTCTCTTACTCGCTCTCACTCCAGCAGCCTGCTCATTAGTGGCACAGGTTTTGGTTTAGCCATAGCCCCGAGCGGTGAGCTCCCCTCCCCCCCCCCCCCCACCTCTTGGGACTCTCTCAAGGGGGCAGAAGGGGACTCACGCTGCGCCGTGTAATGAGTGTACGAGTACGATTAAGATCTTTGACTGTGATGGTTTCCCCGGATGGATTGCTTCTACGGCCACGCGGGGCAAGATCTCACGCGGTCACTGATCCTGTTCGCTCGCCAGCCAGCATCCGTCCCGCCAGCAGTGTCAGCAGCGCAGCTCTAGAGCGGTGCGGTACGGTGCGGTTTCCTTTTTCGCAGGACCCCGCTGTGTAGCTCGAGGGCTCGAGCGTCCAGCTGCGCCTGTCGACAACCTGGTGGTGCGATGGTGGACGCTCTTCGGCATACATCGCACCTGACGTCGCACCCCCGACCTCATAACGGTCACCCGTAATTGACCACTAGCCGGCAAAGGGCAAGTATAAATTATCTTCATCTATTCCGGCTCTCGGCTCCGGCTCCGGCGTGTCTTGTACGGTCGCCGGAGGCGGAAGCATTTTTCATTCGTAATTTCCTTCGGCCTCGGCTACGGGACGAGTGTACCGGAAGGGCACGAGTGTGGGCCCAGCTATATATCTTTGATGCGTCATTTTGAGGTTATATTTTTCAAAACGGTGCTGTTCCTGGGGGCTGGGCGGCACATCTCTCCTGCGGCTTCAATGGCCAAATACGGTGACAAAATGCCTCCAAAACTGGACGGCGGGTGGTGGGCATGGCCTGTGTGCAACAGGCGTTGCTCTGGCTGTGGTGTGTGTTGGCTACAGCTTTAAGTCTTTAAGTCGTTACCGGTGCACAGAACCGGTGCAAGGATCCCTGTCGTCTTGTTCAACTGGCGGCGGTGCTTGTGGTGCTATTGCGGTTGATGTCGGAAACATTAAGGAACTCGAATTTCTGAGGATTTGTGTATCTTGCAATGTATGCAAATCCACTTCAGTTAATGCTGGCAACCTCGTTGATTAGTTACTCCACGGTGTAGTGTTAGTAGTTGGTCACTGTTGTTCGATGAGAGCTTCACATTGCAACACTAAAACGGTGCAACTAATTGCCATAGCGGAGCGTTTGCCTTAATGGTATATCCTGGGCTGCTCATCTAATTCTAATTTTTGTAGTAAATTTCTAAATTTTCAATGTCTATTTCATATACGAGTCTAATTTTTTTTTCGTTATATTGCTGCACTTTTCATATGAAAGAGTGTGAAGTTTCATTTCAATCGGTCACTTATATTTTTCCTCACAAGCCATTTAGTATCGACATGTCACAGTATTTTTTACAATGGAAAAAACAAGTATCGTGCAGTGATTTAATTTTTATTTAGTACAAGGCCTCATTGAGCAGTATAACCAATATTTTGAGTGAAGTATTGGGTTTTCTGAAAGCTGTTTACAAAATGCCGCATTCGCAAAAAAAATGGAACAAAAACGCTTTTTCGAACGGATAAAGTGCAATGCACAAAGAATCATCACTGTGGACGAAACTTGGGTCTATCACGATGATCCTTAGTCAAAACAAGAGGCTACATAGTGGTGTGAACCTGGTTCGTCGGCTCCCAAAACGAGTTCATGTCCAGAAATCGCCCAAAAGGGGTGTAAGCGTCAGTTTTGTGGGATGCGAATGAAATTTTGCTAGCGGATTACTTGCAAACGGGCAAAACAATAAATTTCGATTGTTGTTGTAACTTTTTAGACTAACTGAAAGAGAAAATTCGTGAAAAAAGACCTGGTCCGCAGAAGAAAAACATTCTCTTTCAACAGGGCAGTAATGCACCCGTGTCACAAGAGCATTTTGAAAATGTAAAAAACCAATCAATTGAAGTTCGAATTGTTGGAGTATTCACCGTATTCACCAGATTTGGCCCCTAGCGACTTCTATCTGTTTTCAGACCCAAAAAAAAAATCAGGCGTGAAAAGCGTTTTTCATCGAATGATGACGTCACGACATCTGCGGAAGCGTATTTTGAAGGCGTTCCAGTTTTTCACTTCAGGAATGGAATTTATAAACTGGGGTCTCGTTGAAACAAGTGTATCGATGTTCAGAAAGGCCATACTGAACAATAAAATGTATTTCAAACTATAAAAATGTGTTTTTCTTATCGAAGCTCCGAATTTAATGAGTAGCACCCGTAGTGCGGGAGCAATGTTTGGTTTGTTTTGTCAATTTTGAGTCGCCTACTCGCCGTAGTTTCCATTACAGCAGCAGCGCTCCACTCTCCACCCTTGATTTTCCCAAAACCCACAAACCCGGGGTACCGGCACGCCAGTTTTCTGTTTTAAAATTAGTTGGCTGCGTAATGTTGTCGAACGGTGGCTGCGTACGTTACTGCCGAACGTGCGGCAGATGGCGCTGCCGTCAGCAAAAAGCGTTCGTTCGCGGTGTCGTGAAGCTTTCGCAGCCGAAGCTCTGTCGAAGTGTTTTCATCTGTGATGTCAGCGGCAGCGGCGGTGCGATATGGCGGGAACTTTTCGTCGAGGGCCACGCGCGTGTCGCGCTTCTCATTGTAATGTAATTGTAATGGTGCATGTAATTGTGGCCGGTGCGGTGCTGGAGACCACCGACTGCTGCTGCTGGGAAAGCGCACGGCCCGGCACACGAACAGAATGAGCGAGCAGGGCGAGCGAGAGAGAGAGAGAGACGGGAAGGCAACACAAAGGCGGGAAATCAAGTTCAACCTTCACACGCTGGTCAACAGCGTGTGTGGGTTTGTGTGTGGAAACAGTAACAGCAACATATCTAGCTAGGTGCATAGTATCAGCACCCGACCCGCGCGGCCCGGCCCGGCTGGAGGCTGCCGGTTTTTATCCTTTCGAATTTCGAACCACCCACCCAGCCCCCCCCGACAGCCCTTCCGGCACGATTTCATTGAACCTTTTTGTGTGTGGCGGGGGGGGCTACGATTTCGGTTCGGTATCATTCGGGCTTCTTTTGTCCGTTTTGCTGCTTTCCGCCTTCCTTCTCGCTTCCGAGGCTTCCGAGGCGCGCATGTGGTTCGCGTTCGCGTGACATTGATTGAAGGCTGCACGCGGCAACGCATCCACCAAGCCACAGCAACCGGTCCGCTTCCCTTTTTTGTGTTGTGGTTTATCGCCATTGTGCACCTTTTTTCGCATCGCCATCGCCACACAGTGTGTGTGTGTGTGTGTGTGACCGTTTAGGCACAATATTTGTCTTTTGCCCAGTCAGCCAGACAGCCCACAACAAAAACACAAAAAAAGGGATGGTTTTGGGAAACAACTAGCAACTAGCGTAGCGTATTTCCCGGGTCCTAATTCCCGGGATCCCGGGCGGGTAGTTCCCGAAACCCCGATTCCCAAAACCAACCAACTCTTCATTCCATTCCGGCCAGCGCGAAGATTCGAAAGCCTCCAAAATGGGAACGAATAAAAACAATGGCAATCGCGCGAGCGGAGGCATTCGCAACTGTAGGACATCCTAGGACCTTTCACTTTGTGCTCGCTCGGAAGAGAGTGAGTAAGCGAGAGAGGCAGAGAGTGGCCTGGGCGAGCCTGGCGAGAGCGCCGAATCATGCCGATGATCGCCGCTCTTCCAAACAGGGAGGGGGGGGGGTGGTACAGTGGTACATTCTTTGTGGTCAAACTCGGCATTTAAAACGTCAAACTTTGGTGTGGAAATTCGGTTGACATTTACGGAAATGGGCAGCAGAATATTCCCGCCCCCCGATTATGGCTCTCAATTACTTGAGTTCCGGGGTGCCGGGATCGGGACGGTTTTCAATTAGACACGGCTGAGAGATTAGAGAGTGAGGGAACTGAAAGCACAAAGATGCGCATCACAAAATATTGCGATGTAAATTTGACAAATTGAATTCATTCATCACCAAAGCATAAACTATCTTTGAAATTATCATTATCTTTGCACGGCGCAGACGTAAACAAGACAAACTTAATTGATAAAATCAAAGACATCAGACTAACAGAACGGCCTTATTCCGTCTTTCCGAAAAAAAGTTAACGGAAGCCGATTTGTCAGATTCGAGTCTCCCGTTTGAAAACCATAATGCCGAAAACTCGATCAATCGACAGAAAGAGTTCATCCACAGCAAGAGTTCATCTAGTCCATTCCAGAGCTCAAACGTGTCGCGTGCAAGAGAAGCCAATACACACCCCGGGCGTTGTTGGAGTCGGGCTTCGGAGAAAACTGATCCCGCTTTTTTTTTGCGCCCATCGCCCTTGAATCTTCCCGAATCCCCCGAACCACCTAGTGCTGCAGCGCACCACCACCACCACCACCACCACTACACACCCTATATGGTCGCCCGGACCGGGCCCCGGGAGTGGTTTGAAGGTTTGCGCTTGATAAACCCATATATTCCCCAACCCAGCCAGTGTGTGGCTTTCGTCGTAGTATAGTAGCCCCGTAACCCTGAAGCGTCGGGGACGGGACGGGCGCCATATAAACTACGGGCCGGGCGCGATATCTTTGTTTGCTGGCTGCTGCTGCTGCTGCTGCTGTTGGCCGGAGGCGCTCCTTGACAGAAGCGCACCTTGTTTACGCGCGCGCGCGCCGAGGGCCTGTCTGTCGCGGGGGCGCCGCCGCGTGTGACACACATCCGCCCGGTGAAGCGGGTGGATCATCTGGCCCGGTGGGATCCCCTCCCCCCCCTCACTCCCCCTACCACGCCACCCTAAAAACGTGCCTGGCATTGATTTATCGTATCCCGGTCCGAACGGTCCGGCGCGGCCACCTGTCACCGCGGCCTGATAAGCGGCGGCCAGCGGCGGCCAGCCAGAGGTACGCACCGCACCGCGAGGTGCCGCGTGCGTGGGCCGCCGCCACCAGGCCGCCGGCCCGCCGGCCCGCCGGTGTGTGCGATCTTGTACGCGCCGGTCCAATCCGGCCCTGGGTTGTAGGAACAACTCTTGACCGGTTTTGTGGACTCTTTTTTGTGCCCGTTGTTTTGCGTGCGTGCATGCGCTTCTCCGTGTGTGTGTGTGTGTTTCCGTGCCGGCAGCATCACCTGGTTGGACGGTTGGTTGGCAGCCAACCTTCACCGAAATATACGCGCGCCGAGCGCCGAGCACCGAGAGGGCGGATAGTAGAGCCCCTGTCTGCCTCAAGGCTTCTCGGGCCCCGGCATCTCTCTGTGTATGTCACGCGGCGGCGGACCGTGGTGGAACCGTGGAGGTCACGCGCGGTGCACCGGTGCTAATACGCCGGTGCTCTCCTGTTTGCCAACCGCGCCGCCTGGCGCCCGGCGCCAGGCGGCTTTAATCCTTTCTGGGTGAGGAGAAAATTTACAACCAACCTGCGGACGCTGACAGGACGCTGACAGTGCCCCCCCCGCACCCCACCGAGTCCCCTCCCCCCGAGTCGTGAAGGTCGGCGTGAGTGTGAGAGGGGAGGGTGTCCCAGCGGAGAAGCCCAGCGCCGAGTGGGTCCCGAGAGTGGCGATATGTGGGATCGGCCGGCCGGCCCAATTATCCCCGCAAAACCCCAACGTATGTGTGGGGGAAGGGGGTGGGGGGGGGGGGGGGAGTATTTGGGGGAAGCTTCCAAACTGCGCGCAACCCCCCCCCCCCCCCCCCCCCCCCCCCGCGGTCCGTGCCACCCCGGGGCAAAAAATGGAGGCGGGCCCCGGCGAGACGTTTTTGCGGCGGCGGCGCCGTCGGGTGATTGGTCACGGATGACGAAACGACGGCACCTCTAACGGTAAATCACAGCACAGGCGGACGACGGACGACACCGTACGACACGACACGACACGACACGACACACGTCCGATAACCGTCCTCCGGTGATTATTTTCCGATAGCTTAGCCGAATCTTGCGCTCTTGCGCCTCCTAGATATTTATGGCTCCGGGGGCGGGCGGAAAAGGGGGAGGAAAAAAGGGGCGAAAAAATCAGCAGCAAAAAGCTGGAGCCCCCGCCCCCCCCCGCCGAAGTACCCGTACCCCACCCGAGCACCCCCCCCCCCCCCCCCCGGACCATCACACAATAAACAACTCAAAAACCCGGACGTCGGCCGGACACACGTCGTCGGTCGGTCGGACGGACGGCGGACTGTCACACTGTCATGCGGCATCCCCCCCCTCCCCCCCCCCCTCTGGTGGGAAGCTGGCTGCCCCGCACGTGTGTGTGTGTGTGTGTGTGCGTCCATCGCAGCTGTGTGTGGTGTGTACGCGGGGGGATGAAAAATGATTCCACCACACACAGTGCGGTGCTTAGCGCGCGCGCGGTGGTGGTGCGGTGCGGTGCGAACCTCCCCGATGGATGGTCTGCGCTGCGCTGCGCGCGTGTCATCTCCGTACGATGGTAGCTCCCGATTACAATTTAGTCGCTCGAGTTGAGGCAACGGAGAAAGACTTACATTTCTGCTAGCTCCTCCAGGCGCCAGCCAGGCAGCAGCAGCACCACCGCGTACCCACGTTCGTCGCGCGTTCCTCCGACGACGTTAGGCGATCCGTGAGGCGAGGATTCCTTTCTCGCTCTCTCTCTCTCTCTCTCCCGCTCGCTGGTGGTGGTCCATGTGAGCCGCGCGCCATCGCCCGGTTTTTGGCGACCCTCGACCACTACGGTACGGTGTGTTCCGGATCGATCCGGATACCGGTCCTCTCCCACCGCCCCCCCCAGTGTGGTGTAGCCCCCCTCCTGACTCGGTGGGCCCGCCCGCAGAGGGTCCGGTCCTGGGGTCTGCCCAGCCCAGCACTACCCATAACCAGCTGTGTAAGTATCGGACCCCCGCGTTCGTGTGTGTCTCTGTGTGTGTGTGTGCCCGCTGAAGGATAGTGCCCGTTCCCGACCACGGTACCCCCCCCGAACAGTGTTAAGAGCCACAGTGAACCACCTTTCCCAGGCTTCCCAGCTCCCCAGCTCTCTCTCTCAATCAAACGATTCGTTGATCAACCACCGCGCTCCAGTCTCTGCCCGCTCCAGACCCACGAAGAGGGGGGGGGGGGGGGACGGAAGGGGCCACCGAGACAGGACATCGACCCCCGGCTGCCCTGCTAGCTGTGTGAGTGCTAGTTGAGTGCCCAACTCCGGAGTCGGAGCCGGCGGACCTGTCGTCCTTCCGTTCACCAAAAAGCGGAAAGTGCCCGCTACAGCGCCGTAGCAGCAGCAGCAGCAGCAGCATTACATACATAATGCTGCCACCAACCGACCGACCACCCTCTGCACACTGACCCCCCCAACTATGTTAATCGCTCCGAGCGAATGTGGCCCGCGCGCGCCGCTGCTGGAGAGACGGGGCCCGCGGATTGGTTTGTTCTGCTTCATAACTAGTTCGATCCAGTTGCGGCGGCGGCGGCGGCGATGGTGGTGGCTCCGGCCGCCGAGGGGTTCATTGAAATTCAAACCTCGCCTGGGTCTTGGGTCTTTCGGAGCCCCCTCCTCGGTCGGCCGGTCGCCGATTTTTTCGCCAGCCTTTTCGCTTTTTTGCGCGCTGAGCCTATGCCTATGATTTTGCCCGGTTTTTTTTGTCCCGGTATCCATCTCCAAGATCACACACGCGATCGCCCCCGGGGGGAGGGGAGGTGGGTGGCACGCACACTCGCGCGCACGTGTCGCAGGGGTGATGGCCACCCGAGGTCCGTCGTCGCCGCCGCCGCCGCCGGGTGTCTTCCGCGAGAAGATATTCCCCAGCTGATTCTCTCTGGGTTGTTGTTGTTGCTGTTGCCAGCCTTCGCCAGGATCGTCGCCTTCGAAAGAAAGACATGGGCGCGGGGGAACACCTTGTGGTTGCGAGTGTGTCCGCGAGGCTCTCACCGGGACGCGCCGTGAATGCTAATGGCCGCCCCCGCCGTCGGCCGGTTCGTCCTAACGCGTGCTGCGTGTGCGTTGGGCCTTATTTACCACCTTCACCGCGCGCGCGCGGCACAACCTTCACCCAATTCTGCACCGCCACCGCCGGAATGATGCGCTGCAGCGAACACTCTCAAGGGAAGGTCTTGCGGGCCCCCCCGCGGGCTCCCACCAGTCGCAGCAGATTCGCGACAGGTGGGAGCCACTGCCACTGCCGCGCTGTGTGACTGAACTTGACCTCAACCGCACACACACACACACACACACACACACAGATTGGCGATAACACACGACGGACGCGTCCGTCGTACACTTGGCGGGCCGGGTTGGGCTGGCGGTTGCGGTTCCGCTCCGGCTCGGCTTTGGCAGTCGAAATTTGCAGTGTTCCAAGTGGCACCCTCACCGCCCCCCCTCCCCTCCCTTTAGGTAGTCACGTGGCCCCCGCACCGACCCTATCCCTCAGCGGAGCGATGTGCGGGAAAAGCCACACAGCCACGGGAGGGGGCGGTGGTGACCACGGCGGGGTCCGTCGGTGGTGCTTCCGGAAATGCTAATTACACACGCGCACACACACACACACGGGGACACCCTAGCCATCCCCCCCCGTCCTACGCCCCCCGACGTACTGATTAATCTCTGCGAACCTCTCTCTCTCTCGGGGGTGGCGCATCTTGGCCACCGCGACAACAACAACAGCGGGGGGTGAGCGAGGGGGGGGACAGCTTTTCCCATGTCGCGGAGGGGGACGCACTCGGAGCCGGGACGGGGGGACAAATGACGGAAAATTATTATGTCTTTTGTGCACACTTTGTTTCATTGTCCCCCGGGGTGGGTCGCCACCCCCGTCGTCCACAGCGTCCATCCATTCTATACCCCCCCGCCCACCTCCTTGTCCTCCAGCCCACACACGCCCCCCCCCCCCCTTCGCCGCGACCGTTTGCCACGTGACATGCTGGTGTGCGCGGGTCGCATCGCACTGTTCCCAGATATCAGCTCTTTAAGCACCCCCGCCCCCCTCCCGCTCCCTTCCCCTCATCACCCACACGGTTGGCCACCCGGGGTCCCCGGGGGGGTTGCCCGAAATAAACCGGAGCGCGGTTGGCGTTCCGGGTTTCGGCCCGTCGAAATCGGTGCAGGGCGACCACGTGGCGACCGGCTGCCACGTGGTCGTTCGTTCACGTGGGGGTGGGGAGTGCGATAATTTGACAAATTCCCGGGCGGGGGGGGGGGGCGGCGGCGGCTGCGGCGAGTGCTCTCAAAAGAACCTCTCGATTGCGTGCCCGCGACCGATTTTCGCGACCGCTTTTGTAAGGCTCCGGCTCCGAGGCGGCGGCGGCTGCACTCCGCTCCCTTTTTGTTGCACCCCGATATGGGTGGAAGGGAGGGGGGGAGTCTAATAAACCCCCACATCCCATCCACCACCCGCGGGATACAGATATTTCCGGTGGATGGCCGGTTCGGGTCACGTCACACTCTGCACTCTACCCACCCCGCGACAACCACCATTTCCGTTTCCCACACACACGCAGTGGTCACAAGTTTCGCGCGTGTGTGTTCGCGTGTATGTGTATCTATTGCTCTACCGCTCTTCCGGCTGCACTTCCGGTCATTTCGCCGGCAACTTCGCCAACTTCAACCGATCAACTGATGCCTCCCATCACTCACTCACCCCCTTCTTCCCACAGTTCTTCACACACACACCGACACACACACACACAACGATGCACGGGACGGTGGATACCGACAAGGTGAGTTTCGAGGGGGGGGGGGGAGGTTTCGGGTGGCCACGTTACCTGGCGTTACTAACGTGGACCGTGGACGCGACTCCCGTCCACCAGAATGCCGACTCGGCCTCGCTCCGGGAGAAGGTGCAGCTGCGGAAGGGGGAAAAGTGGCGCATCCTGAAGAACATCATCACCGTGTCGTTCGCGTTCATGGTCCAGTTCACGGCGTTCCAGGGAACCGCCAACCTGCAGTCGTCGATCAACGCCAAGGACGGCCTCGGCACGGTGTCGCTGAGCGCCATCTACGCGGCGCTCGTCGTGTCCTGCATCTTCCTGCCGACGCTCGTCATCCGGAAGCTGACGGTCAAGTGGACGCTGTGCGTCAGCATGCTCTGCTACGCGCCGTACATTGCGTCCCAGTTCTACCCGCAGTTCTACACGCTCGTCCCGGCCGGCATCCTGCTCGGGCTGGGGGCCGCCCCGATGTGGGCGAGCCAGGCCACGTACCTGACGCAGCTCGGCCAGGTCTACGCCAAGCTCACGGACCAGCCGGTCGAAGCGATCATCGTGCGCTTCTTCGGCTTCTTCTTCCTCGCCTGGCAAACGGCCGAGCTGTGGGGTAACCTCATCTCCAGTCTCGGTAGGTTACAAAGGCGGCCCTTTTTGGGTCCCATTTCTCGCCATATCTCGCCTCGCCATCCTGCCATCCACCTTTCCAGACTTCTTCTTCAACTTCCTTCCTGACTATTGCCCTGACTAAGTTCCGGATTGGGCGGAGTTCAGGGCAATTTGCTTGGTTGATATCCTATGCGATAGAATCCTTTGTCTGCTGTCACGGTACACCACTGAACTCTAGCTCCCGGCTGTGGCTTAATGATAGAACTCGCTTTTTAGCGCACTCTTCCTTCTACATCGTTGAGTTCATCGTCGTGTTTGTGATAAAAAACATTGGTTTTCCGTCCGAGAGGTCCGCCAATTCCTTGCCAGATCATTAGTTTCCTTGAGGTTTAATTGGCGAATACAAATTGAAACTTGGACGAGACATCTTTCCGGTGCCCTGGCGAGATAAAATGTTGGTCCAGGAAGTTGTCCAAAATCAATTTTTTTTTTCGTATGTTTCGTCGTCCATAAGCAAGCCACTCCTGGACCTGGAAAGTGTACTGTTTGGATGCTTACGCGCAACGAACGAACGGTAGTCTCTTCGTAGACTGAGATCCTCTGGACAGTCACTCCTGCTGGCACCATATGTTTTCGCGCATTATCCCGAACCGAAAGTCCAGGATTTCCCTTGATTGATCTCAAAACCTTCCAGTTCAGCTGCCGTATGTTTCACTACGACGTCTTCTCTGAATCTTTCGGTTTACGGTATTGCGTTCCCGAAACAGGGTGTGTAGCAAAGCATATGCAGTTGATTTTGGTGAGGTGCGATTGGTGGTTTTGCAATTTTTAAAGCAGACCACGACCACGGGTTCTCGACGTGAGTGTGCAGCATTCGTTTTGTTCTTTCGAGTTCCATTAAGCATAACTTTCCATAAACTCTCCGCGTACCAAGTTGAAACTTTCAGCACCGAAAGTCGAAGACGTAGCTGTCAAAACATTTCAAAAACCATCGCCCACCAGAGGCGCTGCTAGACTTGTTTACATTACGCTATCGCATTCCCAGCTACATTCCCTGTTTTCTGTCCCGTCCCGACAAACAGTCCTGTCGAGCGGTGCGCACGGCGGCGGCGGCGCCTCCCCGGTCGACGGCGGCGCGGGGAACGGGTCGGTGATTGCGACGCACGACGCCAGCCTGCACTACTGTGGCGCCAACTTCTGTGTCGTGGAAACGTCCGACAACAGCAACCTGCAGCGGCCGCCGGACTCGGAAATCTACGAGATCTCGGCCATCTACCTGTCCTGCATCGTCGGGGCCGTCATCATCATCGCCATCTTCCTGGACCCACTGTCACGGTACGGTATTACTGGGAGTGAGGTGGCCCCCCCACACCCGCCCTAACGGCGCGCCTTTCACCGCAGGTATGGTGAGCGGCGCCGCGGGTCCATCTCGGCGACCGAGATCTCCGGCATGCAGCTGCTGTCCGCAACCTTCAAGCAGCTGAAGAAAGCGAACCAGCAGCTCCTGATCCTGATTACCGTGTTCATCGGCATGGAGCAGGCATTCATCGGGGCCGACTTCACGCAGGCGTACGTGTCGTGCGCCCTCGGCATCCACCAGATCGGCTACGTGATGATCTGCTTCGGTGTCGTCAACGCCATCTGCTCCATCATCTTCGGCTCGGCCATGAAGTACGTCGGGCGGATCGTCATCATCATCCTAGGTGAGGAACATCACCCTAGGTCAACGGCCGGTAACCGCCCAACGCCTTAACTGCCAATCGTTTCAGGGGCAATCGTGCACGGGGGGTGTATCATCTATCTGCTGTACTGGAGACCCCATCCGGACCATCAGCTGGTCTTCTATATCCTGTCCGGGCTGTGGGGCATCGGGGATGCCGTCTGGCAGACGCAGATCAACGGTAACGGTTCGCTAACGGGGTACCGGTCGACCATCGACTAACTTTGTCCCTTCGTCCACTTCGTCTTCGGCTGGCCAGGTCTGTACGGTGCACTGTTCCGCCGGAACAAGGAGGCTGCCTTCTCGAACTACCGACTGTGGGAGTCGGTGGGGTTCGTGATCGCCTACGCGTACTCCACGCAGCTGTGCGCCCGCATGAAGCTCTACCTCCTGTTCGGGGTGCTAGTCTGCGGTATGCTGGGGTACACGATCGTCGAGGTGCGCCAGCAGAAGAAGGTGAGTCCGACGTCCGGGGTTCCGTTACGCCGCACACGGATTCTCACCCAAGGAGCGTTTCTGTTTCGGTTGTTGTTGTTGTTGCAGGAGAAGCGGATGAAGCAGCTCGAGGAGATACCCAAGCAGCAGCAGACGGACGCGGACCGGAAGGCCATCGAGGAGGACGACGAGAAGGACGAGCTGGAGGAGGATATCGTGGTCACGCACCTCTAGGTCATACCCCCCCCACCCCCCCCCCCCCCCCCCCGCCCCCGGGAGCACAGCGAGAGGGCGTGCAGTCCGTGCCGTCTCCTCCCAGTGATGTAGTCACATACCAACCAGCAAGTATAATGGGCGTTTTACGGCCCACCCGATACAAGTACTGGTAGTCGCTAGTTACAAAGATATATGCGAATCGAATAAAAACGATAAAACGAATCTAACGAATCTCCGCCAAGAACAAGGTTTTGTGCTGGTTACAATTGGCAACTTGCGCTACACCGTTTGCTTAAGCTCCTGCTGTCTGCTTCGTCCTGTGACGGGGGCGGTGGTGTGTACAGGATGCGAGATCCTTTGCCAGCTCGCCAATCACGCCATTGACAGCGGCGCTACGCCGGGTGCATACATCTAGGCGTTTATCATTGTGGCGTCGTGGTTTGCGTCTTTGGAATGTTCACTATGCACTCCGGTGGGGAAACTGGCGGTCATAAATAAACTTTAAAAACTGAGGGTTTTAGTTACATTAGCCTCAAATAGATAAGTTATCCATGACAAATCCGAATGCTTAGCCTTTAGCCAACTTTTATCAGCTACTTTAACGCGATCGTTTGCACAGTTCTCCAACGGTAATGTACCTATATTGTACATCGTTCGAAAGGTAATGAATCCTTCTTTCGTTTTGAAATATTGAAATGTTTACGTTTGATACTGCTGGCACATTTTCAGCGGGAATTAGTATAGAAAAGTACGAAAAAATACAGTTTTTCAACTTTGCTAATGCACCAAAGAAATGTTTCGCGTTCGCGTTTTAAACTACTCCCAATAAGTTTTGCATCCGAGCCCGATCCGACTCTGTCCGCTAGGCTTATTTTAAGAAAACACTCAATTTGAGAAACACAACAAACAATCAATTTTCGTCTTGGAAAAGTTGGAGCAATTAGCGAACGCTTGCTGTTCGCATCAAAGCTATTTTGATAAAAGATAAGAGTAGAAAAACTTCCAGAGAGAATAATTTAGAAACACACGTTCATTCGGGCAGTACATAGCAGTGAGACCCCCAAAAAGTAGTTCTATTTCATTGGGCAGCGATAAAAACCATAAACTTAGTTTTCCTGATGTAGTTCAAGTTTTTTTTATCATCAGAAGGAAAACATTAATGACGATATCGCGATTGATCATGTATGTTAACCAAGTAGATGATATCGATTTAAGTTTGGATGAAGAACAACGGATAAAAAAATTCCCACAAACACAATAGGTCAACGCTCTTCGATCGTTTCATATACTTTTTTACACTCATAAGGCATTCGATATTTGCGATATTGCGATAGAACATAGTGTCCCCCCACTGGTGCTTCTTCTTCTTCTTTGGCGCTACAACCGCTGCGCGGTCCTGGCCTGCACCAGAGACAATGTTAATCTCTGGTGCTCTTCTCTAACATTTCATTTTTACGGGCGGGATTGTTAGCCCCGCGCCAACCCCCCTATCACGCCGGTATCGGAAATCGAAACCATGGCCGGTTGAGTGACAACCGATCCCGGGATTCGAAACCCAGGCCAGCTGCGTGACAGCGAAGAGCACTACCGACTGCTCTATCAGCGGGGGTCCCCCACTGGTGCTATGGGGAGAATTTATATTGTACAGCCGGACGCTGCTATCATCGCCCTGAAAAACAACTGTATCTTCGTAAATTATTCTAAGCGTCACTCGAACAACAACAACAAGCCGACCCAGCAAGCCGTGTATTACATGCAGATAAGCTTTCTAGTTTATTGCACAGCTCGGTGCGATACCGGGTTGGTTACGGTAAACGGGGGGGATTCACTAAAACAACAGAGTGGGGGAAACAAAATCAAAGGACGGGGCTACTGTAGCCCCTCAGTCCAGCCGGTCACGGCGTTGTACACGTACTGGCGTTGATGGCGGTGTCGAGGACCGCCTGCGTGCCCCTCCGAGGGGTGCTCGTGCAGGATACTGAGCGTGGTCCCGTCGGCACTGGCGGTCACCGTTGCGATCGGTCCTGCCGCGGTGATGGTTTGGAAGTGGGTAAAGTGGGGCGCCCGGGACCGCCCGGCCGCCCAGTCCACGAGCCGGTACAGCAGAACGGCGGTAGCCGGTAGGGCCGGGGTGGCCGGACCGGGCAGCAGGGCGAGCATAATCTCGTGCGGGGTCGGCTGCAGCAGTACCATGGTGGCCAATGGTGTGCGGGCGGCACCGAGCCGCGCCGGTAGCTCCAGCGGGTGCAATCGGTCCCGCCGCCGGATGTCATAGGTGTAGGCCAGCGGGGTGGCGGTGCGCGCGGCGGTGTGGCGAGCAATCAGCAGAAGCACCAGGGTCGTGGTATCGTTGAGGGGCACCGCACCGACGACGGTGTGACAGTGGCCGGCATCGGGAACCGGCACCAGCAGCGGAGCACCTCGCCGCACCTCGCTGTGAATCGCCAGCGAGCGGGGGTCGGGTGCGCACCGGAACTGTAACCCGGCGAAACCGTTGGCGGCGACGGAGCTGGCGGCATTGAGGGGTTCCCGTGACCGGACTCGGGCGGCAGAAGGCGGCGGCGGCGGCGGCGCCACGAGCAACAGATCCGGCACGGACAACGCGGATCGGCGGCCGGCGCCTCCCGAAGTGAGGGCCGTCGAGCCGGTGCGGCTGTGATGGAGGGTGCCGGTGCGCAGCTCCGCCAGCTCGACCGGATAGTTGAACACAATCGAATCCAGCTGGCTTCCGGTGCGTCCCCCGTAAAGGGACGTTTGTGCTATCCGCGCCATCGGCACGCCGTTGAGGTGGTGCAGCGACAGGGGACCCCCGATGCGTACCGCGCGGAACGCCTTCGGTCCCCCAACCAGCTGATGGGACGCGTTCGACGTGCTGCGCGACACGACCTCCTCCAGCGGGATCCCGTTGACGTGGTGCAGGATGGTGCCGCGGCCCCCCATCACCAGCCCGGCGACGGTCAGCGTGCCCGGGAAGTCCTGTATCGGCAACGGGGAGCCCGTGTAGCGGCGACGAGCGAAAGCGTAGAAGGGCAGGTCGAAGGGGACGCGGTTCAGGTGGGCCACCGTCAGCAGTTGGTCGACGGTGACGGGGTGGCCAAAGTGGAGCGCCCCGGTGCACCGCTGGTACACACTGCAGACGGCGAGCACGGGCTGCAGCGGTGAGGAGGGGTCCCACAGAGTGACGTTGTGGGCGCTGGCCCCCGTCCCTCCGTTCCAGCGCTTCCGGCCGGAGATTGTTCCGGCTTCACCCAACAGAAACACGTGGCCGGGGGGGCCACCGGGAGTGAGACGCTCGGCCAGCGACACCCCGGACACCCCGCCGACGGTCAGTGGGGTTCCCTCGGTGAGGCGCAGGTGGCGCCGCACGGTGACGGGCCCATGCAGGACCTGGCCGTGCTCGAAGACGGGGCTGAGTGAGGCTTGACGCCGGAAGCACTGCTTCGCGATCCGCTCCAAGGGGGGGCCGGTGGCGGTGTGTTGGGTGCTGCGTCCCAGGTGCACCTCGCGCGTATCGAAGATGACGAGCCCCTCGATCGGCCCGTCCGGTGCGGGGTCAAACAGCAGTGGCCAGTGAGGTGGAGGCGTCGCAGGAGGTGGTTCCAGTATGGTTCCGAGGCAGCGCAGGAGCTGCACGACGGCGACGCGCTGCTCGACCGGCGTCTCGAAGGGCCAACCCCCGGGAGCGCCCCCCCACTCCAGCCCACCGACCTCCAGTCGCCCAACGAACAGCTCGTCGTGGAGGGCGAGCGCCTCGTCGGTGCGCAGAGCGAGCCGGCCGAGCGGGGTGCGGTTCAGGACTTTCGCCGTTAGGTGCGGGGCACTAACCGAGCCGAACTGCCAGCGTGCCTCCACCGACTGGCCACCGGCCCCACGGGTCACCACCCGGTCGAGGGCGCTCGTCGGCTGGGAGTTCAGGGTGGCGGCGAGCAGTTCCCCGGCCACCGTAACCGCCCCTTCGCGGACGCTCTTCCACCCTCCTACGGGTCGGCCACTGCCTTCAGGCGGGCGCAGCTTGCGGACACTCTCCCCGAGCAGCCAGCCGACCGGGCACTGGTTGATGCTCCCCACCGTCACCGCTCCCATGTGCTGGGCGGGGGTGCCCGGTACGATGCGCGCAAAGGACGATGGGACGGTAGCGCCGATCCCGACCCCGGCGAACCGATCCACAATCTCGGCGAGCGAAACGTTCAGCGTCTGGGCGAGGGTGGCCGTATCGGCGTCGATGGCGGTGAGGTGGAGCGCTCGGTAACGGGCCCGGACCGAGGGCACGGCGAGGCGCTCCATCGCCGCGGTAACGTGGAGCCCGGCACCCACCAGAAGGGCGGTGCTGCGGAGCTCCACGTCCGACGCGGTCGTTAGTGCGACAGAGGCGTACCGCTGGGCTACGCGTTCCCACAGCACCGCGGCCGGAAACCACCCACCGAGCGTTTCCGTGTGGAGGGACGTGACGCGGAGCGTCCCTGTGAAGTGCTTCATGTCGCAAAGGGCGACCCTACGGGAGAGAGAGAGAGCGGGATTAGTGAAAGCGGGGCTGACTTCCGGGAGCTGGTCTTACCGGGAGTGGAGACCCACGCGGGCCTGCTTGATGGCGTGCAGCCGGGGGGCGATCCGGGCCGGCCGGACGTGGCCACCGACGGTCGCGTCCTGCAGGTAGATCCCGTTCTGCCAGCCGTGGTGCGTGAGGCTCAGCTGCCAGAGGGCCGCTCCGTTCAGGGTGTTTGCGAACAGGTACTGGAACTGGGCCGCACGGTACGTCACCGGGTGGTTCACGGCCTGTGGACAGGGAGAGCGAGAGAGAGAGAGAGAGAGAGAAAGAGAGAGAGAGAGAGAGAGAGAGAGAGAGAGAGAGTGATGTAGTGTAGTGGATATAATAGGATTGTGTTAGTCTTAATTTTAAGGTTTAAGGAAATGAAATAGGATTGAGGTAATTTCGATTGAGTTGAATTAGAATGGATTAATTTTGACCTAATCATACTATATTATTGGGTATCATTGGGCCTGGGCCTTCTCAAGATCCAAACCAATCAAGGTCCTTTTTTTTTAAATTGCCGGAAAGATGGGAGAAAGTAGTGGCTAGCGGTGGCCAATTTTTTAAATAATAAACAAAAACGTTGTTAAACAAAATAAATCGTTTCTGTTGGGCCAAAAAATCGTAAGTTTCAATTCAAGTTCCTGATATATTAAATTACATCAAAAGATATTAATTGAATTAGATTTAATTGAATTGAATCAGTTCGAATCGAGCTGGATTAAATTAGCAAGATATTAAATTGTGGTACAATACTATTTAATAGGAAAATTTTAATTTACTACACAATTTCAGATTCAAACTAGATATTAGATGCACTTGAATCTAATCTAAAGTAAGTAAGATAGTAGGTTAGTTTAGTATATAAAGAAACGAATGTAAGGGGCTATTGCAGCTCCACAGTCTAAGACAAACAAACGCCACCTACCTGTCGCTGCCTGCGCAACAGGTAGTGGTCCGGGTGGAGGGCGAGCGTCGGCACCGTGACGCCCACCATCACGGTGATGTTCGGTGCGCCGCTGAGGGTCGCGGCACGCACCCGCAGCGACCCGTTCAGCAGCACCTTGCCGCGGTACTGCTGGCGCAGGTCGGTGGGCCGCGTGCCGATGGGGACGTCGCCGCCGCCGGACCACTGCTGCTGCTGCTCGTGGTTCGCGATCAGGTCGCCCCGGATACGGAGTCGCCCGGTGCGGACCGGTGCTGGAAGAAGGTATGGTTTAGGTTAGTATAGTAGTTCCGGGGGTCTCCGGTCTCGGTTCTGGTGACTTACAGCTGATGAGCAGTGGACCCCGGTCCGGTCTGCCCGGCACGGTGGCCAGGTTCGCGCTCGGCTCGCCATTCAGCCGGCCAAAGTGCAGGCTGTGGGTGAACGCTTTACTGACGAAGGACGGCCCGGTGATGGTCTGGTTGGACACGCGGTCCAGCAGCGTCCCCGGCCCGGCACCACCGATCGCTCGGTGGACGTGCAGGTGTTTCACGCAAACTCCCTCACCCAGCCGCAGGTTTCCTGAAGGAAGAGAGAGAGACAGGGGCGAGGGTCATTAACGGGGTGGGGACTCTGATGACGCCGTTTTGGGCTACCGTTGACGTGCGGTTGGCGCACCGAAGCGAACCGATCCAACCGGAACCCGTTCACTCCTTGGCGTACGATGAGGTTCCGGGTGTGGCAGTTATCCGCCCGGATCGTGCCACCGTCGCTCACGGTCCGCCGGCTGCTTTCGATCAGTTCCGGTACTAGCGGGGCTCCGTTGTAGCGGTGCGTCTGTAGGCGGCCCGTCCGAACGCTCCGGAACACCTTGTGGCCGCGGTACACGTCCTGATGCTGCTGCGGAATGCCGTTGCGGCCCGGCAGCGGAAGGTGGTTGATGAGACCCCCCGGCTCAAGCCGTACGGTGCCGGTGTGCAGCTCGTCCAGCTGGACCGCCGGCCCCGCCAGCACCGTCATGGCCGTTCGCGACCAAAAACCTGCAAATGGGAGGCGGGAGGTGGACCTTAGTCAGTCAGTGGTCAGGGAGGATGGCGGCGGTTACTCACGCTTCTGTGCCGCGCTGCCGTCCCCGCTGATCACTTCCCGTGCGCGCACAATCCGATACGGGAGTGGGTGGGGTGGTTGGCGCCGTGGCCGCCGTTCGGTTCGTTCGTCAAGCGCATCTACCGCCCGTATCTTCGTCTGTCTGGTCCGCACGTTACCCCGCACGTGCAGGTCACCCTGGATGTCGGTTTTAGCCCGGTTCACCAGCAACACCCGGTTCAGGTCCGTCGCCAGGCGGTAGTGGCGCAGGAGCAACGCTTGCCCGTTCAGAGCCGTCCGTGTGGGTGGCAGCACGAACGGGCTGGCGTGCGGGAGTGATGCCGGCCCTTCGAGACGTACGCCGGGGTGCAGCACCACCGCCGGTCCCGTGTGGTTAAGCGTGTCGAAGACGAGGTTCTTCCGGGCCAACTGTAGCCGGATCAGGTCGATCCATCGCTTCCGCTCGTTCGAGCCCCGCTTCAGCCGCTGCAGGCACCCGTTCAGTGTCCGAAAGCCAAGCTCCTGAGCTGCTCGGAGGAAGTTAGATAGTTGGTGGTTGATGGTATGCTGCGGGGTGACCCTTACCTTCGGTAGCACGCGTGACGCTCATCACGGACAGCTGGTAGACGCGGAGCGCCGCCGTCCCGTTTTCGGTGGTCGCGGGGCACGCAAAGGACATGGCGAGCGCCACCTCCGTGTCGCTGTCGTCGGTACGTAGCCGAAATAGGCCCTCCAGGGGATCGTGCCGCGGTACGGTGAGCTGCTTCAGTGGGTCCGATTGCCGGGTGCCGCGCACCGTGAACGGGGATTCGACGCGGAACGCGTTCTGCTTGCCACCGGCGTACAGACGGACCGCACCGTCCACGCTGACCGCCAGCGTTCCTGGCCACGAAGCGACGGCACCGATCTGGCCGAGCCGGTACGGGAGGGCCCGCTGGCGGACGAACTTGCGGGCATCGCCGTTCCACTGGTACAGGAAGCACTTGTCCTTGCTGACGTGTCGGATCAGGTACAGGTCGTCGTCGAGGCTGAACGATGGCAGCGAGTGGGAGAGGAAGAACACTTCCTGCACCTTCACCGGGGCGCTGGCATCGGGCTCCAGCAGCAGGACGTGGTTGAGGGAGCGCTCCGGAAGCGGCTCGTAGTCGAGGGCTAGCAGCAGGAGCGGCCCGGGGCAGTGGCACCGTACGTCGTCCAGTGCCGGGACCTCTCGGGTGCTGGTCAGCGAAAAGTACGACTGCAACCATCGGTAGACGCTGTGGGGAGAGGGACGAGAGATCGGTCAGATGGGTGGGAGGAAGGAGAGAACGGAGAGCACCTACCGTATCGTACCCATGTTGCTGTAGGTTACGAGTGTCACCAGGTAAATCTGTCCGCCGCACTCCACGAGTTGCGCCTTGGCCGTGTCCCCGGCAAACTTGATGCGCTGTATCGCCTGTGCGCTCCCTACGGTTCCGGTTCCGCCTTCCGCCGCCCGGCTCCCGTTGGCGGAGCGGGCCAAGTACACGTGGTGCCACTGGGCGGTGGTGACGGTGAACAGCACGTAATCCTTGCCACCGAGCTGCACATCCAGCACCTGTCGGCGACGGAGAAAAAGTTTTAGAATGTGGGATTTTGCCTAAGTTATTAGTAGTTCCGGAATTTGCCAACAGGCCACAGAGCTGCCAGAGATCAGTAGGTTCAATGGATGTCTAAAAATAGGATATTTCCCAGAAGACTGGAAAAAATAAAAAATAATCGCCATCCCCAAACCCGGTAAAGATACCAGAAATCCCGGAAATTACAGGCCAATCAGTTTGTTAAGTTGCGTTGGAAAAGTATTCGAAAAAGTTATCGCAACAAGGATAAGACAACACGTGGAGGAAAATAACATAATACCCAACACACAGAAACGGTTTCCAACCGTTTCTATCGACCACTCATCAAATTTACAGACTAACGATAAACATCATACAAAAAAGGAAAAAATAAGAAATCAACTGGACTACTATTGCTCGATACGAAAAATGGATTCGACTTCATCTGGCATAAGGGCATCTAGTATACAAATTAATCTAAACACATTTTCCCAAACCAATTATAAATATAATCGTTCCTCTCGAATAGAACAAACACCGTACTCATCGGGAATGTTGAAAAAATATTGAGGAGAAGGAAACTGACACCCACCAAGAGCCAATTGGCAAAATATACTACTAAAAACAGAGATGCCTTGAAAGGAAGTTGTTAAGCTAGAGGGGCATATCCTTGGGACAGTGTCAAGAAGAAAGTCGTTGTTTTAAGCCCGAATAAGCTGCTGCTGATCTGGACTGAGGATGAGACAATTTAATGAACCAACCAGTGATGATCCACACCGCTCAATGATGTAGCCTCCTCCGGTAATCTATTGACTATCGATTTCGGTTCTGGGGAGCAGTTTCATGGCTACCACGATGAATTAAGGTTACGAAAAGCAATTCGGTTTCAATAACCTTGAAGTTAAGTGTTTCTAAACCGGGTAAAATGCGAATAAAGGTTTCTAAACCGTGTAATGGAACAGCATGCATGGTGCGACTTGTACAGCATTAAAAACGGTAACGGACCTAATTATCCTCTACGATAAAGGCACTTGATAAAGAGGCGGGGGTGTGGCGGGACTCGACGATCGCGGGTGTTAACATTTGACACACCGACAGCTGGTAAGGGCGATTAAATATGTTCGCGATTCGGTGTGCGATAAGGATATACAGGCAAGCGGGATACAGGAAAATACTTGCCGCACCATGAAATCGAAGCCGATTATCGCGCAACGATTCGCTAATTTATCGTCGCCGTGCCGTGCAGCCGTACTCCAGATCGAATTGATCACGGCGTTCAAGCGTTGCTATCGCACCGGCAGCGGCCATTACCCATTCGGCGCGTCGGTGCCCGATGACGAAAGTCCGTCCGCGTTGGATCGGTTCCGGGCGGTTTTTGACATGCGTTCTTTGTTTCGGTTTCGCAACCGAACCGACCGACCGAAAGGCACGCACACACATTTCGGCACAGCCAACGGAGTGCGGAGTACGGGTCGGTGACCTTACCTGTAACGAGCGCGGGCTGTCGTCTAGCTCCGGCAGCCGGCACACCGGCACCCGGCTGAGAGCCAGCCCGTCCGTCTGGATGCGCTGCAAGCCGTCCGCGGCGAGCAGATAGAGCTGCAAGCTGTTGGCCGATCGCTCGAGCAGAAATGGTCCGCCATCGGTTGGGCAGGTCAAATTTTCCGACGCAAACTGCACTTCCGACGCCACAGCTTCGGGCCCGGGCCGCAAGGTGGCATCGTCGGGTTCATGGCCAGGGTGCTCGGGAACGGTGTCGGCTGCAAATGGACACGCGGGTGACTTAGAGTTTCGCACCGGTCGGGGCCGCCACACACTCGGGGCCGCACACTTACGTGCCACCGTGATTGCTCCGGCGGGGCCGAATATCGCCGCTACGGTGCACACTGTAACGACTGCTGCTGCCAAACGGAATGGAACGGGTTTCGGGGCCGCACCGGCGGCATCTGCTGATGAATGCCTCCCGCTCCCCTCTGGCGGCCGACGGTAGCTCTCAAACAGTGGCACTATCATCGCACGGCACACACACGGTTCGACGACTGATCAACGACTGATTTCGGCAATCGAAGAAGCGTGCCGACCATGCGAGACAAGTTTGGCCAAGTTTCGGAGGTAACCGATTTGTCAGCATAAACGCGCAGCTACTCACCAATCGGTCACCGATCGTGAGCCAAAAGCAAGCGTTTTGGTTTTACCGGACAAGTAAACGCCTTGTTTACCGCCCAAATATTCGGCCCTTCAATAATCTGATTGATTGATCTGGCTTTTGCCGCAAAATTAGGGCGAAAGTGGACCATGTTTTTGTGGGCCTCGCCTCGTCACGCCAAAAGGCAATGGGCTCGTCGTAGGTCGAGAAGGCCAACAATTCAAATAATCGTAGCAGTGACGTAGCTACGATAAGCGCCGGTCAGGATAATGTTTCGGAATGTTTCGGCTGCTGTATACCGAAACTTTCGTAAACATATCAACCAAGATGCTAAACACTGACCCCACTGACTAACTGCGCAAATGTTGCATCAACTGGTACACTCGAATATATGGGATACCGTAACCTTTCCGGCTGACTGGATACAGGGCATACTAGGAAGATTTTCAGGCATACAGGGCATACAGGCAGGATTTCGAGCGAGCAGAGCCCGTAATGATCATATTGCCACACTGCATCGCATCATTGTTGATTCCTTTATTCATTGATTATGCATAAGCCGTCGATCGGTTGAACCGATCGAGAATCCCTGGAACGCTCTGAGACGCAAAGGAGTTCCGAATAAGATAGTCGACCTCGTATCAGCGCAGTATGAGCGCTTTTGTGAAGTGTGAGACAAGGATGTCTACTATCGCCGCTACTGTTTCTCATCGTCATCGACGCAACGCATCGACGCAGGAACCAAACCGTGGGTTGCTCTGGGAACCCCTCAGGATGGAGCACCTCAACGACTTTGCTTTCGCTGATGACAGCATGCCCCTACTATCAAGACGGCGCTCTGATGCTCGATGTTCTAGCTGCATGCTCCCACACGCGAATGCACGAAAGCACTGGACATAAACACCAGTTCCAGTACCTTTTGGTAGTCTAGGTAGCGTCTGATGACGGAATCAGCGCCGACATATGCGCACGTATTAAGAAGGCAAGGGCTGCCTTTAAGAGTTTGAGAAGTACATGGAGATCAAAACAGATCAGTGTACAAAACTCCGGATCTTCAACTCCAACGTGAAATCTGTGGTCGAAACTTCAGGCCGATGCCTGAGACATATAATTCGGGCTTGGTGGGCCACAAAACTGGCCACCTCAGATGCTGAGCTCCACCGACGTTGCCAGCAGAGGCCAATATTAACCTGGAGATCCTGGAGCGTAAGTGGCGGTGGGTCGGCCACACTTTACGAAGGAGCGCTACCGAGATCTGCAGGCAAGCGCTAGACCAGAGGCTTCTGCCTCAACGATGACATTAGTACTTGCCTGAAAACGCTTCGGATGGAAGTTTCTGACGACGGCTCCTATGCTCCCAGCGTGGAGCTCAGCAAATTTAACTGACTGACTGAATCACCCAGAAGCGGTCCGTCTGTTCTTATTTTCGTCCCAAATCTCCGAGTCCGGATCGAAGATCGTTTTCTCGTTCCACTCGGCGGTACCAATCGTCACCAAAGCGTCCTCGTTTCGGTGGTGGCGTGGTGTTTTGGCTCGGGACCAGGGCGCCCGAGTCCCGAGGCCATGGCTGTTTGCTCAACCCACCCCCTTCCCCCCGCCGAGCCGGAAGATCTGGTACGATCGGATGTGCCGACGCCGAAATGAACTTTCGTGTACCAACAGCCAGGTTTTCCCAGGTCAGGGCCGGCGGCCTCTCGCTTCGAATCAACTTTGCTGCGGCGGCGGCGCTCGGTGGTCGTTAAATTCGTGCACGGCTCTCGCGGCCGCAAGGTAAATGTTTTCCGAATGCCCCACCGGAAGTGACCCGACGCTGGCTGGGATGCTGGAAGATGACCCATGGGCTCCAGGCCGCACTGTTGTTGCACAATGTTTGCGTTCCCCGCCTGGTGTAACTGTGTCTTTTTTCTTTCTTTCCATCTTCTCTACACTGTGTTTTCCGATTGAAGTTTGCAGAGTGAAGTGTGTGTCGCTTTCGCTAGCCTGCTGGAGCTGGAGACGTATGTAGCTGGCGGGAAGTGAATAGCGTGGAAAGTCACAAACTAAAAACCCCAAAAGTCTGTTGGAACTTTGCCCGTTGGGAAATAATGGTTCTAATCGCTAACTGCCCATGAAACAGGACGGAGCTATCGAAACGTTGTAGTCCTTTTTGCATGCAGACATCTCGGCAAAAGGGCAAAGGCAAGCAAAACACACCGTTGCAGATATTGTAATGAAGCAATTTATTTCGTATTCTTGGCACCACAGTGCGGCCTCGTCTCTCGCAGCCATCCGTTAGCACTTAAAATTAAAAACATACGTTTGTACATAGGAACGATACAATAACTTACTAAGTAGTACTAAGTAAACGGTGGAGCTAAAAAAAGAAACGAAACATAATTACAATAAATAACACAGCCGTGTGATCGCGCGATCGTCACACGCACTGCGCTAAGCGAAAGCTTGAGAAGGGCAAAGAAAACTATAAGCTAAACGTAACGCGTAAGTGTGTGTGTGCTGGAAAACCCTCTACACTAGCACTAGCTACTCCCTAGAAACTGCAATCGAAATGCTTAACTGGATCTACCACCTACTGCCTAGGGGTTGGGTTCGTACGGTCTTCCCTGTCGTCGTCCCTCTACACCGGTTGTTGCCGGTGTCCGGGGGACTTACAGGACAGGACAGCCGCGGTCCTCTAACGATACTCCGTGCGTATTTTGGTTTCATTTCTCCTACGCCTCCTAGTAGACGGCCGACGGTCTACCGTGTCTGCCTCTGCTGCCACTGCCACTAAAGGAACTCTTGAACTCGCTTCTCTCTCAGTACATTCGGCCTGCCCTGGTGTCTTTTTGGCGCTTCCGTGATAGTGCGCGGTCGAAGGCGGTCTTCCGCTTCAAAACTCTCGACTCGCTCACAAAAACTATGCTGCGAAGTCCTGCCCACCACTACGATAGGCACCGCTTCCCTGCGTTTCTATCACAGCTTTCTCCCTCGGTGGAAGGTGGGCACAACAACACAACAACAACACCACACAACTGCCACTACTGGCCTTCAACTGGGTCAATTTGACAACTTTGATAGTAACTCTTACATGCTATAGTGTCTAAAACGTCCCCCCCCCCGCGGCGGGGGAGGACCATGGTCCGCACCACGGTCTTGTAGTGTTGTAGTGCACGAAAAAACGGTGCCAATCGCTGTACCGCTGGTCAGGGTACCCTATTACTACCTACTACTACTACTGCTACTGCAACTACTACTACTACTACTAGTGTGTGCTTACGTAAACCTTGTCCACGGCATCCTTGGATGAAACCTTTTCTCGTTGGTCTTTCCTCCCCCAGCTACCCGATGGCGTGGCTCTAGCTTCGTCAATAAATAGTATATAAATAACCCTAATATAATTACAATCTGTCAATCTGTTGTGTTGACAGTCAGCCGCGGCGCTGGCGCATCCGGGTGTCGGGGTGCGATGTGCCTACGGTGTCACCTAACCCGACCCTAACCCGAAGTGACATTTACACCTTAACGACAGCGACGCGTGGGTGGGACGGGGGTGGGGGGGTTTGGTACAGAGAGACAGAGAGAGACAGAGAGAGAGAGAGAGAGAGAGAGAGAGAGGACCAAGGCCAGGAACACGACAAGGGGCTAACTGGGACTTGTCCGGACTTGGACACCAACAACAACAGAGAGCCTCCATTTTGCGAACTGCTGGGAACCGAGGTTTAATAGCTCTACTGCTGGAAACTACCATCACTAGTACCTGGTACGCTAACCTAGCCTTGTCGGTTTGGCCGAGGACTGCTATTACTGCTGCTGCTGGTGGTTTCACCCGCGACGCGCTTCTTGCCGCCGCCGTTGGGGAACTTCTTCGACCGGGTCCGGGTGACTTTCTTCTCCTTGTGCTGCTTCCGCGGCTTCGTATGGTTTGGCTGATTCGTCGAAAGGTGCTGCTGCTGCTCCTGCTGCTGCTGCTGCTCCTGCTGCTGCTTCTTGCGGGCGTTCTTCTCCTTGCGCTGCTGGGCATGCCGGTTGTGCTTCGGGTGCTTCTTGGCCGCCTTCGCCCGGCTGTGCGGGCACACCTTGCAGAGTTCGGTTTTGCGCTGGGCTGTTCCATTCTCGATTAGCTGGTCGACGTGGGCTTGCATGTTCTTCAGGTAGCACTGGAGCCGGCACATGATGTACCACCGGTCGATCTTGATCTCGTTCACGTCCCGGTTCCGGTCGAACTTGAGCGTGTGGTTCATATGCCTCGCCAGGATCTGCTTGCTCGGCTTGTGCCCGACGCTCAGGTACTCCTGCACTTGGCACAGCAGCTCTTGGTTGTGGGTGTTCAGCTCCTCCATCACCCTCAGCACCCCCGGGTGGCTGTCGATCATGGCTCTCTGCTGATCGTGCACGCTGATGACCAGCGCCAGCGACGCCCAGTAGATCGACAGACGCCGCTCCCAGGTGCTGACGTTTGCCTGTCCGAGAGAAGGGAAAGGGAACACCGAGATTAGCGAACTCCGGCCTGACCGCAGAATCCTTGGCAGAGAGAGAGCGAGAGAGATAGCGAAGGAGAGAGAGAGAGAGAGAGAGACCCCTAGACAACTGTCCTTGACATATGCGGGTTCTGCGGGGTCTCCTTAATCTCGGCGGCCGGGTGGGGGATTCGCTTCGCCCAGAGCGGAAGGATCCGCAACGGCACCATAAGAAAAAGGACCGGCGACCGCCGCCGCGGTTCCCCCCGGGGCGGAAGAAGGACCAACAAGACAAGAACACCGCACCGCGCGAAATGCACTCTTCGCTTCGCTGCGGCTGCTATAATTATGGCAAATTTCACTCGGGGCCCATTATCCCGGGGGGGGACGCAACCTTAACAAGCCACACACACACACACACACAGGACCCTCCTCAAGCTTAATGGCGGCAGCCGCAACGGTTGCAACAGACGAAAAACGGCCACAATGTGGCATTAGGCCTATCAATTCTACTCTTCTTCCCTCGAGCCTCACCCCCGTGTCTCGCCGAGGAGACGCCGCCGCCGCCGTCGCCGCCCAAGAGAGTGTAGCTCTTGGATGGCCTTTCGGAACCCACAATGGCGAGAGAGAGAATCGCGTCCGACGGTGACGACGACGACGACGACGTCGTGGTCGGCATGCTCAGATCTGTAATTAAAATCATAACTCATCAAACACAACAGCACAGTTCGCTCGGCACACCGTTGGGGCTGTTTTGCGCGCGTGTGTGTGTGTGTGTGTATGTGCAACTTATGCTGCTGCTGCTGCTGCTGCTGCGGTCGCTGCACGTGGATTATGATTATATCTGCGTAAATTTTAGATTAGTACTAATTTCCGCCCCGTGATTGATCCCTTTTTTATGGCCTTTTCGCTCTCGTGCTCTCTTTCTCTCCCATTGTTTTTTTTTTTGCTCCCTTGGCGTGTTTTGGCGGTGTGCTAATATATGTATCTTCCGTCCTGGCCCTGTCTCCTGTGTGCAGCGCGGCCGCCGCGCCGAGCCGCGGAGACCATTTTTTGACGTGCCGTGCCGGACCCCGCTGGCTCCTATCATCCGGACCATTCCGATCCGACACGGACCCTGATCCGGGCGCGCCCCCCCCCCCCCCCCGGGACCCGATCGCGGGGACTAGAAGATCATAAACACAACGGAGGGATGCGGAAAAAAAAGGAGAGAGAGAGCGAGAGGGAGAACAAATCGGCACTAATTTGCGCAGAGGCACCACCACCGCCACCACCACCAGTTGGGGCTTGGACGAACCGCTTATTTGGTAGGGGTTCGGTACACGGTTATAGCCGGAGCCTTTCGGAGCCTTCGGACGCCCTGCCTTTGCGGTGGCATTTGGAGGATCCCTCCTTTGGCCCGGGTGCGGTGCTCCTGTCGGATCCTTTTTTTTTTTATCCCGGGGAAGAATTTATGTTCAGGTGGGGTTCGGCGCACACGGCGAACCCGCCGCCGAACCGAAATTTCGGAATTGTGTGCCTTCGCGCGCCGTCCTAAATGAGACTCAACGCGAAAAAAGGATAAAAAACAACCACCAAAGCGGGGGCACCCCGAATATTGGGCCCTGATTTATTTGCTGCATCCCCCCCTCAGTCACCCCCCCCCCCTTCCCGGTCAGGGTTTTTCGTTCGCCCCAAAGGTGTCCCCCATTGGGGAGGTCGCCCCGGCGCCACGGCCCACGGCCCTAGGTTCGGCCCCCGGTAGCAGGTCCGCCGGGGGTGGCCGAGATTTCCCTGTAAGCTGGCGGCCGCCGCTGCCGTCGAGGTTTTTCCGGTACACGCTTCCACGAACCCCCGCCCGGGTGTGGTGGAACACTTCCCACAAATGGTGTGTAACAATAACAAAACAGAACACAAAAAAGGGCCAATAGTCGGGTGTCAGTGTCAGTGGAGTAACCGTAGAGAAAGCGCGGGCGCGGGCGTGCGCTCGAGAGAGAGAGAGAGAGAGAGGGAGAGGAAGAGATATCGTGGACTTGTGGAGCAGTGGTGTGAGCAGTGATTCACACCTTTTGCCCGCCCGCCCGCGTGGAGTCTGCAATTGTGGCCGATGATGACCCGATGGTACTTAGTGCAAAAAAAGGGAAGGGGGATGAAGGGGGAGAGGGAAGGTGGTGGAAAGCGTTCCATGCGTTCCATGATTAAGACGAGGGGTTGATCACAAAATTTCGTTACATTTGAATTTTTTCATACTCTGTTCGACAGGACCGAGAAGATGTTAACGTCAAAAAAAGGCCAAGTTTGGTCGAATGTCAACAGTTTTGGTAGCGGTTTTCTTCGATTACAGGGTCGTGGTGCATCATGAGAACCGTTGCCAAAGGATAGAACGATAGAAGCAATCCGTCACAAACGGCCCCGGATTTGTGGGAAACCCAAAATTGGCTGTGGCGCTCCTGCTAACACAGCGTGGTTTCTGGAATTGTGGAATTTTTGCCCAAAACAACACTCGCATGATACCAAAGCTACAAAGTATTCCCCAGATCTGGCCCCTTTGTGACTTTTGTCTGTTTTTTTCCTGGTTTTCAAAACTTAATTTACCCTTTTCGTGGTAAACCCATTAGTTTTGGAGTCTAAACTAAAATCGCCGATCCGCCAAATCGAGTCCAAGCAAAACAGCTGTCAAAAATGGACTGATTACTCAAAATGGCCGAACTTTCCACCAAAGCGTCACTGCGACATGGGTAGCAACGCAACGCCATCGAAAACGCGGATATACGTAGCCCGTGGAAATTCGAATGTCGCGAAAATTTGGGATTAACCCTCGGGTGTCGCAAAATTATTTGGGTCGCAAAATTATTGTCGCAAAATTATTTGGGTGTCGCAGCGCTCAGCCCATCATCCCAGGTGGCTCAGCAAAGTGACACCCGGTGGAGGCCTCCTCTAGTAGTAGGTCCAGGCACAGCCACAGGCATTTTGTCGAACGGAACGGCGAATTGGAGAACCCTGTTTCAGGTTGGTCCCGTCCCGAAGTTTTCACACGCTCCAAGCACGCTCCCTTCAGAAGCTAAGCCACGGGAGATATCCCGGCCAGGCCAGGCCAGGGAGGGCCAGGAGGGCCAGACCGGACCTTGGGTGGGTCGCGGCCGACGGCCGGGCGATCCCGACTACATCTCGCTGCACAAGCAGTGTCAGCAAGAAGTGTCGGCGAAGTAACCGAAAACCAGCAACAATTTGGACGACTTCGATGCCTCGGCTCGGTGGCCTCATGCAAAACAATAACAACAATAATGGGCGACGGCAACGCCGACGATGAAATGGAATGGATGGTCGATGGTCGATGGGTGGCGATGAGTCGGCCTGGCGATCATCGGGCGATCAATCTCGAAGGCGCGCGGGCAGAATCAGGCGTCAGATTTGCCTCCATGCGAGAGAGAGCCATGAATCAAACGGAATGGCTGTCGGCGTACCCACCACTTGTCGGAGGTACCACGGCCGGAGTTCTGCGAGTTCGTATTTCGCCAGCGTGGCCAACCGTGACCACCACAGGGCGGGAGAGGGAGAGAGCACGCGCAGACGCGGCCCAGCATCACACGCCCGCCGGTCTGTGTGTGTGTGTGTGTGTGTGTGTGTTCGCCGGGTTCCATAGGCTCCCTATCCCTTCCACGTCCAGATATTGACACGCGCATAATTCACGGCAGCCCGGAACTTCCGAACTCTGGACATTGGACGCACTCCGCACTCCCAATTATTCGCCCCCGGGGTTAGAAACTACACACGCCGAGGCCGAGACGAGGCAGGTTCCCACGCTCTTCGCCTCCCCCCCCCTCCCCGCGGCGGGAAAGTTTCTTCCCATCTTTATGCTGAGGTGAGGAGTTCACCGCGCTTCACTCCTTGGCGGCGGCAACGGCGGCGGCGTGAATCATCACCCCACACACACACACACACTGCCTGATCACCACCACCCCACCCAATAGCGCCCGGGATTTTCCCGTTCCCCCCCTCCCTCGGAAGACGAGTCACACTCCAAAACGCGGTGGCCAAACTACTAAACTCAGACTCAGATCAGAGACTCTCTTCTCGTCGTCGTCACTTACCACGAATGGTCGGAGAAACTTGAACTTCTCCTTGTGGTCCTCGGTGCTCCAGGTCGTGTCCCGATCGCTGGTCTTCGACAGATTGCGCCACTGCTCGAGGATGCCCAGCGAAACGTTTAGTCCTTCAGTCATCTGTAGAGCGAGAGCGAGAAAGACCGGGGAGTACGGTTAGTAGTGGTGAGAACAACGGGCACCTAGTAGCCACAGGATCTCGAGGACTTACGAGCTTGAGTATTTGCTTCTCGTGGTTCTTATTGCCGGTGGTGGTGCGGTTCGTCATGTGGGGAGGATTGGTGTCGCTTTCTTCCCCCTTTCCGCACGGCTTCCGCCACGTATCGGCATGAGTCTCCAGGAAACTGAGCACCTCCGGCGGTACGGTCCTACCACCGCCCACCGGTGGGCCGGTGGACGGTGCCGCCCCGGCACCGAGCGCCAGCACCAGCACCACCACCGCCGCCGCCACCACCGTGAAGTGCCGGCGGCTTCGGTGGCTCCCGCTACTATTACTGTTTCTGCTGCTGCTGCTACTGTTGACTGACGACGTCGACGTTCGACTCATGTTGATTGAGGATGTCAAAACTGCACACGTTCAAACGCACACACACAAACACAGCCACAGCCACAAACACAGACAGAAGGATCTGTTCGCGAATTTTTCTCCTTCACGATCACACAGCACACAGGTGACGCGCGCGCAAGGATGCGCTTGCGCTTCCCTCTGTCCACACGCCCACGACGACACGCACTACGCTACGCTAGGACACAGACGGATCAAGACGGACGGGGGTGCGCCCATACCACGGCCACTACACGGTTCACCACACCGGATTCCGGATCACGCTGCGGATCGGAGTTGCTTGATGTGGAGTATAGTTCGTCTGTTCGTCTGTGGCAGGCTGCAGCACTGGACTGGACGACTGGACCCTTGACTTCCCCGGTGGGTTCTTGTAGGAACTTCTTCCGGAACTCTTCCGGATCTGTTTTCGACCACACGCGATCGCCGGTTGGCCGGACTCTGGGCTGGCGGTCTGACTGACTGACTGACTGACTGACTCCTGCTCCTGGCTGTTGGCTGTTGGCTGTTGCGGACTGCGGACTGCCACGGTCAGCGATCAGAATTCGACTGATTCCAAAAGTTGGCATTTGGGAAGCAGCATGGCTCTCTCTCCGGTGGTGGTGGTGCTGATGGGTGCCTCCGGTGGTCGTCGTCGCCGGCCGCCGCCGTCGTCCGTGTGCGTCACCGTTTTGCCCCTCGTCGCCGTCGTCGTCGTCACTGCACTCACACGCTTCCCGCGCCACGCCTCCCTCGCAGGCGCTCTCACTCTCGCTCGTCACCGGGTGTCGGACGCATCGCCTCGCTCGCTCAGGCGAGGCACGGAGCAGCGCTATATTCGCACACCCGTGCCCCGCTGTATCACTCTCTCTCGCTCGCTCCGCTCTCCGAGCTCTCTCCGTTCCGGTCGCTCCGCCAGGCTCCGCCGCATCGCGCCATCTCGCTCCATCGGCCACGAGTCACGAGGCTCCGTGCAGCTTTGGAGGTGCTTTCGTCGCGTCGCGCGCGCCTTGGTGCGCTTCCGTCACCGATCGATCACAGACCCGAACGAACGACCCGCGACCCCTACCCCCTCTTTCACCCAGAGAAAGCGAGCCGGGGCGCGAGTGAGAGAGAGAGAGCGGGCGTCGGGATCGTCGGGAACGTCATCAATCGTCACCACGGGGATCGATCCTTCGCGGGTTTGGGATCTGGTCCCGGCAATGCACTCCTACCTGTATCGTACTTTCTCTCTCTCTCCTCTCTCTCTCTCTCTCTCTCCCCTCTCTCTTTCTCTTTCGCTCTGCCTCGCTCGCTAACGAGCCAAACGATCGCCATTTGTAGCGCGCCATTCATGTGCCCTATGAATGAAGTCCTTGCTACCCCGGCGGAGGTCGGTTCGGTCAGTGGTCCGCCCCCCCCCCCGGGCCCCCCCCCCCCCACTCTAGACACGCAGGGGGACGAGCGCCGGCCGCCGGCAGGCACTGAAAGAGAGGTGGGTCCCCGCGCGACGGAATGTCCGGCATTCGGACACTTCGCGGTCGGGTCGGGGGCGCGCGGGGAGTAATCAGTGTCGCGCACAGCGCCCTACGCAATTACACGGGCAGATCCTGTGGCCGATCCTCTAATGAGGCGCTCCAATTAGCGCTGCGTGCGAAAGGGCCCATCAATTACTGCAGCACTGCGCCTCCACGCTGCCAGCAGCCCAAAACCCCCGCGTGTGTCGGTGGGGAATCAGGCTGGCAGGAATCCGGGTGATGGCAGCCTCCCAGATGGACCTTCCAGATCGGCGGATCTGGCGGTGGATCTCTAGCGCGTGCCGCCAGCCGGAACTGGTAACGGGAGCGGTCGCGCGTTCGCAAGGTCATCCATCCCCAGATCCATCTCGGACTCGAACTTGGGCGACATTCTGCAGGGCCATCACCTCGTTCACCACTCTCCGCGGGTGCGTGCGTGCGTGTGCTGAAGTCGGCCGGAAACGGCCGATTACTCACCTTCGGTGGGGGGGGGGGGCCGGCGGGCGGTCGCGCTCAGAAGACGTTGGCATACCGTTGGTCACGAAAGTGAGCGGGCGTTAGCGTAGGCGTAGGTGTCTATTGCCCAACCATTTGCAATTCTGGCGGCCTCTGCCAAATCACAACGGCCAACGGAGGCTTCGATTCTTTGCCCGTGGCCCCGTGAATCATCCTCCCCGGGGCAGCCGGAACTGCCACGAACCGTGCCGTGGCGACCAGGTAAACCCATGACGATGCGCCGCCCCGGCATGGGTGATGCTGCGTGAGGGTGATTTGCGCGCGCGCGGGAAAAACGCTTACTCCGCTCGTGCACCATGCTGGTGGTAGTTCCGTTTCAATTTCCGAACCGCGTTGCCCCGGCGCGACTTTTCTCACGTGCGCCGTGCGGTCTTTCGATGGCTGGCTGGCCTGACTGGACCGCTCGTGGACCGAGTCGGCCGAAGAGCGACCTGCGGCCTGCTCGTGATGGTGATGAGCGGTAGGAGAAAGAGAGAGAGAGAGAGAGAGAGTAGGCGAGGGGTGCGATGATTTATGATTTATGTAGCGTCGATGCGAAATCTCATCGATGCGATCGATGCGTTTCCACATCGATGTGTGCCCGTGTGTGTCGCAGCCTGCCTGGAGCCTTCCCTTCGTATTGGCATGTGTGTGTGCCGCGTGTGTGTGTGTGTGGGGGGGGCTGGGAATTTTGCCCAAGACTTCCGCGCGGCGCGGCGCGGCGCGGCGCCCATTCCGGGTTGTGGCCCGAGTGCTTTATGCTGTGCTGTGGTTTATGCTATGCACAGCCTAAACCCGCGCGGTAAAGGAACCGCGCAGGGATGCAAGACCCCCCCCCCTTCTCCGGCCGTCTCGGCGCAGCGCAAAATAGTAATAATGAAGCGAAAATAAAGCAACAAAAACCACAACGCGAACCAAAAAAATCGCGTGGAAAAAGGGACACGAACAAAAAAAGAAGTCACGATACGGCGTCCGCGTCCGTCTGTGTCCGGCACCCTTTGGAGCCGGACCCTCCCCTCCCACCCTACCACGGCCCGGCCGGCCCGGCGCTCCCCAGTCCACGAGGCGAGGAATCCCAAAAGCCCCACGGAAATGCACGACTTTTGTTCTCCCAACCTTTCGCGCGCGCCCGGCGCTATTGGTGTGTGATACGCTGCTGCGTGCTGCTGTTGCGACCCATCATCACTGCGCGACCCATCCGCACCGTCACAATCATCATCATCGCTCGGCATCGGCATCGGCATCGCCGGCGTGTCAAGCCCATATATAATAAGACTGCACTGCACTTATTATCTTCTCGGATGGACCGCACATCACTTCAGCGAGCCATTTGTCTTGCGTTTTTATTTTCCGTTTCCTTCCATTTCGTTCTAAAACCAGTGACTAAAAGTGTCCAAATAAGACATTTGCGGGGGCCAGCCTCCGCTTTCACCGTAGTGGAGTTCCCCGCCGATCGCACGCCGATCTGGATCTTGCCGATCGTGTTTCATCAAGCGCCCGACAGTGAGACGGATCCGTTAATCCGATAAGCGCACCGATGAGATGAGATGAGCGCAGCGGCAGTGAGCCCGAACATACGCCACTCACTCACCCGCGGTGTACAGAATGTGCCGAATCATTAATCGCCCCATTAACGTGTTCCGAAAGCGCCCCGTACAAGTGTTTGCAAGTGTGCCGCGGCCGCCCGCCCCCCCCCCCCCCCCCCCCCCCCCCCCCGCCAGCCAGGCCGGAAGTTAGGAAGCTCCCGCGACGGGGTCGCTCCGAGTCCGCTCCGAGTCCGAGTGATTCACCCGCGTCGTCGTCGTCGTCGTCGTGCCGATCAGCTGGTAACCGTCGCGCATGTATGACGCCGGCTGTGGGGGGTGGGGAGGGGTGACACGAATTGCAGCGACAGCGGCTGAGCACCACAACAACAAACGCGGTTTGGGCGCGATTGGCGACAGCGCGGGGGTGTTAAAGTAAACGCTGATGTGTGCGGAGCGGGTGTCGGAGCTATTAATAATCGATGATGACGATGGTGGATGACGGCCGTTACGACGGCGGACCGTGGTGCGTGAGGGGGGGGGGCTGGGCGGACCGTGGTGGGGTGTGTGAAGTGTTGGTCATCTTAACGCGCGGATAGCCACACACACCCACCGCCAGCGGGGCCCTGATTGCGCAATATCTCACGCTCGTGCAGTGTCTAGCCGGAACCGGAAGATGGTGGGGTGGGATGGGGTGGGGTGGGATCTTGGGAAAACACCCACCGCCACACCGCACCCGCTCCCGGGCGCGTGAGTTGCAGTTTTGCGTGCTTCGGGGTGTCTGTGTGTTGTGACCCGGTTGTGACACTTCGGTGACTCTTGGGCGCTCGTCAGTGGCGGCCTTCGGTGGGGAGGTGCTAAAAATAAAAAAGTGATTAGAAACGGGAATAGAAAAAAAAAAAGAACAATCGCGGCCTCGGAATCTCCCAGGTCCGGGCCGAGCGGTAAGTCACCGGATTCGGTGCGGGCCAGCACCGTCGGTCCCCAAACGGTGGTCGACAGTCTTTGAGGTCGCGATAAATCAATTCCGGGTCTGCTGTGTGTGGTTTTCTACTCGAACCGCCACGCGCGCGCCCCGATCCGGTTCGGTGGCCCCGCGTGCGATCGATTGCTCACCCGTTTTTCGGGCGAACCCCGCGCGCCGGCCGGCTTAATTGCACGCAAAACGTTATGCGTCAATCCGTAAGCTAATATACCGGTCCTCCGACCCTTCGCCGACATCGTTGACGCCATCGTCGTCGTCGTCGGGCGCTTCGGAAAGTCTCCCGGAAAGTCGCCGCTCGGCTCTCCGATTCCGATAAACTTTCCGCGCTGGAGCGAGCGAGACCGCCCGGGTGGGGGGGGGGGCTGGGTCGAGCAATAAAGATGGGGCACGGCGCACACCACACCACCGGAGCACCGAATCGAACCGCGTGTCGAGCACTGCTGTCAAACTGCGAAAGTAAGCCAAACGTCATAAAAAGTAAACAAATCGGCGCGCGCGGATCTCTCACCGAACCGAGCTCACGCACGCACGCTCGCTGATGACACATGCATCGTGTGACTCCCCGCGCATGTGTGTGTGTGTGTGTGTCTAACGGGTGAAACGGAAGCTCGCAGCCTGCCGGCTGGCCGGCTGGCCCGCTGGATGATGATGATCCCCGTGTTATCGCGAGCGAGCGAGCGAGTGAGAGTGAAGCGTGAGAGCGACCGAGTGAGCGCGAGTGAGTGAGCGGCCGCGCGTGTAAACAAACAAACCGCCGGAACGACGCTTGACGCATGCGGCGACGGCCCGCATTTGCGGTGGACTTGATTTGCTCACACGAACGCGCCCTCGCCCCCCCCACTTCCCGGCCACGGTGGCCACGTCATCAGCTGAGGGTTTCAACACGTCATCCCCAGGGTTTCAACACGTCCGTAGCCGCTAACGTCACCGTCGTCCGTGGTCAGTCGGTCAATCGGGGCATTGTTTTCTTCTACTACTTCTTCTTCCACCATATGCTCTTTTATCCTTTTCCGATAGGCTGCCCGGCGGCCACACAACAACAATGGCAACACAACAATGACACCATCGGAATGGCGGAATGCTGGCCGCTGGCCTTTGCTGCCCCCCCCCCCCCTGGGTTTCGTGTTTTTTGCGCGTGCTTAATCGCATTCCTGGCGCGCGCGCGCGTAAGTGGCTGTGTGTGTGTGCAGAGCCCCCCCGGTCGAATTGTTTCGAGCGCACCTTGTTTTCTTTTTCCTTTTCCTTTCTTCGTAGCACTTTTCTGAGGACCAACGTCGAAGGGCCATCTCTGATATCCCCTCCCCGAAAATGGGCGCGATAAGCCACCCAACCGACCGACGGATGATAAGCTGGGACCGGCCGGGTCCGGTCGATGGAGCGGAGATCCGGAATTCTTGCTATTGCTGTTGCTTCTCTTGCACACACACACACACACATACACCGGACCGGACACGGACACCGGCTGCTCGCGGGGGATTCCTCGGGGCATTCCGAGCAACTGCGTCATCGTTTGGGGCTCTCTCGCTCTCGTCATCGTGTCCGGCGCGCGCGCGGCCACACGTCATCGATCGTTCGTCAAAAACTCCGTTTCCGTTTGTTTGTTTGCTCACCTTCCCATGATGGGGGGGGGGGGCCCGGAAGCTTCGTGTGGGGGCGGGGTGTTCGGGGTTTGATGAATGAATCGCGCCGCTGAATGAATGGATTGCATAGCGTGCCAGGGCGAGGCGGGTAGGAGGGAGCGGTGTGCTGGGCGTGGAGAGGACGTGGGTATGGGGCGGGTGGGCGGTATAGTATAAATAAATAGTACACGGAATCGCTAACTCACGGCCCGAGAGTGAGGACGCAGTGAGAACCACCGCAGTGAGCAGAAAAGTGAGCTGTCGTAGTGAGCTGGTGCTGCTGCTGAAGTGAGAATGCTTTGCGAATGGCTACTCATGTTGCTGCTGCTGCTCCGGTGCGTGTCATTATTACCATTTTTTTTTTAGATACTTCCTGAACGCTTCCTTTCGTCTTTTCTACTGCAAGAGACAGGGCACGATATGGGGCGGAGAGTGAGCGAGCTCAAAAATCACAGCTCGTGGCAGCTGTCAAACGCGTTGAAGGCTTCGCACTGATGTACATCCTCTTTCCCGCTTAGAATTGCTGCCGGCGGTCGTGGGTAACCACGGGCACCGCGATCTACCAGGGCCGCTCGAAGAAGGGCCACCAAGTAGTGCCACAGAAAGAACTGCTGCCAACTGAGCCATCCTTAGTAGGTTGACTGGTTTGCGTTGCTTGCCGACTTTTCATTTCTCTTCCGCCCTGACACGACCGGGGTGCGACCGGGTGGGGTGGGGCCTCGACCTCCGGGACCGGGTCAGCTAGGCCGGCAATGAGTCTCGGCCACGGACATGGTGGACGCGCGCGCTGTTGACACAGCTGATAACGTAAACATTTTACCCACCCTGTCAACTGTCAAGTGGGGCCTCCGCTCCGATTGCCGGCCTTTTGGGGCTGGGCTGGGAAATTTCGGGACTTTTTATTTCACCATCCCGCGATATCTGCCACCCCCCCCCCCCTCCCCATCGCAATCGCCCCTCAATCGGTTCGGGTTTCGGGTAGCAGTAAGGCGGTAAGAAGCAAACGAAGCAAATAGAAGCAGACAACAGAGGTACACAAAACGGGCCGGCTCTCTCGATAAGTCGTACCGTACCAGACATAATAGATTATATTTATATATCTGCCACCGCGGGCTCTTCTCGCGAAAACGGGTGTGATAAGCGACGAAAAACCACACCACATCCAGAGCTCGTTCACCAACTGCCTGCCCACAGTGCACACTCTTCCGGATCGTTTCGTCCGGATTCGTTCCGTTGAAGGATTCCCCCCCGCCCGGGGGCATGTGCCGATAAAAATATGGTTCCCATTGATGTTCCAAAGCCGGACGCAACATTGTTGCCGGCCCCACTAGCCCCCCAGGTAGCGTGTGTGTGTGTGGCGAGGCGGGGCGTTACTTCACAGCAGTGGTCGGCCTCCCCGTCCTGAAACCCAGTTCCATTTATTGTCTGTACCTGGGTAATAAATTCGGTAAGAGCAATGACACTTTTAATCGATCGCTTTTGTTTTATTTATTTTCGGTATGTAACCTTGACGCAAATCCGCCCAATTGGGCTGGATTTGGATACTTACGGCTGGAAGGTGTCCAAAGCCTACATAGTTGAACGGGTGTTTTGGCGGGCAATAGGAGGAACCAATAGATCCCGACCAGTAGCTCTGCATACGGAGCATACGGAGCATACGGATCCTCACAACCCGTCACCGTCGTGCAGTGTAAACGCCTCGCCAGGCTCCGGTGGTCCTGGGTGGTCATGTCACGGAATTGGCGGACGACCAGAGCCAGAGCCAGTCGAAGAGTGGTAAGAGTCTCTGCTCGACAGTGCGGTAATTGCCGGATAAAGCAAACCGTTCTTCACACCTCTCACCTGCCAGTTACACCTCCCGATGGCCGTTCTGTGTGTGTGTGGCGCAGAACCCGGGAACCCGGCCAAACACTCCCGGCCCGAAGGGACCACACTGGACAGCCGGGAGTAGCTGTGCCGGCCGGGGCCGGCATGGGGCCGATTGAGTGGTGCGAGCTGCAACGACGGACGGACGGACGGACGGACGGGACGGGACAGCTGGCAGCGAAAAAGGACCAACGGGGCACGGGGGAAATTGGCAGGTAGATGGCGCGCTGATGATTAAAAAAAAAAAAAAAAGTGTCTGCGAACACGAGAGACAAAGGGGGAGAGATAGCCGTGACAAGGAGGAGGCCCAAGGAGCCCGCAGGTATACAGGCTCACAGGTACACAACCGCGGGACCCTAGAGACCCTGACCACCAAACCGACAGAAGGAGGTGTTTTCTTTAAAGTCAATATTTGACCCGACGGAAAATCGACGAAACGATCGCACACACGCTCGCACGCACACACACACACGCAGTGAGGCTCAGCGGTCGGGTCGGGTGTCGGCATATTATAATTTTCAAACATCGGTTACACGCTGTGATTTATTGCCGATTTTTCCCGTACTTGCTAACAGCCCAATATTAACCCCGACACACCAACCAGGACCAGGACCAGGACCAGTGAGCGCTGGGAAAGAGCGAGAGCGCCAGAAGCGGTCAGTGGCGGCGTGCGAAACAGGAGTCCCCGGATGCGCGAGACAATGTGATGTGCCGACGACGACGGTCCCGTCGGGAGGTTCGTCGCCTGCCATCGCGCGGCTGGGCGGCGGCGGTGGCTGGGTCAGAATCCCAGCAGGAGTCCTGCCGCGTCGGAACGGATCGGCAAGGATCGTGGACCACAGTTGCCGCCCCCCCCCCCCACCCGGCCTCGCCTCCCAGGTTTTTTTTGTTTGTACTCCTGTGGCGGTGTGGGTCCCGCGATGGGTGTTCGCGGGGAGGCGGGGGGGGGGGGGGGGGGGGCCAGTGTTGCCCAAGAATCCCCGCC
>NC_069143.1:10993628-10994555 GCF_943734635.1 Anopheles cruzii
AAAAAAAACCTGGGAGGCGAAGCCGGGTGGGGGGGGGGGGACGGGGGGATCGACCGTCTGACGTCGGTCGGTCTCAAAGATGGTTCTCTTTTTTTTGTTGTTGCCACACCCCGCTTACACACCCCCTTTTTGCCCGCGCGTTCGCCATGTTCATGTTTCGGCTCTCTCTCTCTGTCTCCTTACCCCGCGGTCCCCGCGGCCGCTTTTGCCTGGCGGCAAGCTTGTCAGCGGGCGCCTTTTGTCAGCGGTCGCCTTCGTTGCTTCCTTGTTTTTGGAGTCGCGCGGCCGGCCGGCTTATCGGCGAACCTTTTGTTTTTTTTTGTTGGGTTCCGCTGCTCCACACACACACACACACGCGGCCGTTGGGCCGGGTGGTGTGACAGTTGACACACCGCAGACTTTCGCCCGCCGCCGCGGCCCGACACGGCCCGACACGGCCCCCGGGCCACTCATTATCCTTCGGGGGCCACCCGCTGTGCGCTGCGCCGCGTGGGAAACAACCGGTCCCCGGAGAACGCTGTTCCTGTGTGTGTGTGAATTGGGGACCTTATCGCAAGGCTTTCATCGGGGCCGCCGCCCCGACACACGGGGCGGCCATTGTTGACGCTTCGTGCCGATTTCGTCGCATTAGCCTCTCGCGCCTTGCCTTCGACGGGCGACGGGGGCCTTATCATCCCACACATATCGGAATTCAGCTTGGCAAGGCACGGCAAGAATAATCCCGCGAATCCTGGCCTCGGCCTGCCAAAGACCCAAAGTCCTGCCACCCAAAGCTGCCACCAGCGCCGACGGCCAAACGGCGACGATTGACGACGATGGCGACGAAACTCGTTAGCACACCGAGGGGACCGTCGCCGAAAAAAAAAAAACGCCGATCGGATCCTTGATTTCGGCGGCCCCGGACCACGGGTTAGCCCGTCGGGTTTT
>NC_069143.1:10994955-11015648 GCF_943734635.1 Anopheles cruzii
GCAGCGTAACCGAGCGGCCGATGAAGCGTGAACCGTTCGATAAGACCCAAACCGGAACGGATCCAGCGTCGAAAATGGCCGTTCGCTACAGCTACAGCAATTCGCGGACCTTCACGTCACGGGTTCGCTTTCCGATAAGCGAACCGGAACCGAACCGCTAGTCGATGACGGCGGCGACGGCGACGACTGCGTCGGGTTCGTCGCTTGACGTGGCGCGCAAGTCTTGCATGCCGCAGACGCAGACGCCATTAGCAGAGATCTAGGGGAATTGCGGGGCACCGGCGAACCACTGCAGCGTTCCACTGTCAATATTTTCGGAAACAGTAAGTAGGTAATTGCTCCTAGTAGTAATTGCTGTACGCAAAATTGCTTTAAAATCAAATTATTTATCTTTTTAGTACTTCAAATGGACGTGGACGTGTGATCTGGAGAGGTGTTCCATAAGCCGCGGTATCGGGTCTTGGTACCGTGTGCCCTGCGGTGCGGTGGCAACCGTATCAGGCAACAATTCGAACTGCAATTCATGGATTTTTGCCGTTGCTTAAAAATGCTCTTGTGACCGGCAGGGGGGCATTGCCCAGATGAAAGAGGATGTTTTTCTTCTTCGCACTGGGGCGTTTTTTAACGAATTTTCACTTTCATTAGGTCTGAAAGGTTACAACAATAATCCACATTTATTTCCATTTTATAAGTCTGCAAGTAATGCTGCTAACAAAATTCCATTCGCATCTCAAAAACTGTCACGCTTACACCTTTTTGGGCGATTTCTGGACACGACCTCGTTTCGGAGCTGAATGAGCGGGTTCACACCACTCCCTGGCCCTTTTGTTTTGATTCAGGATCACAGTAATGTCCCAAGCCCCCCCGTCCACAGTGATGATTCAATGCGCAAAATCCACTTTATCCTTTCGAAAAAGCTCTAAATGTTGCCGAGAAACTTACATTCGAATGCGTTTTTATTCCATTCTCAGCGAATGCGGCGCAATGAGATGGCTAGGCCTTAGGCCTAAATTTCTTTCAGTGATTCGACGATTTTCCAATACGACATCCTGTATTTTTTCTACGATTTCAGGAGTGGTGTCCTTTTTTTGGCCTTTTTTGTCGTGGATCGTCTTGAAGGCTTGTACGACCGACGTTTAAACTCAGAAACCTGATTTTTATTTTTGATTGATTTTTTGCGTTGTAAACAATACTGTAACACGTCGAAAACTTGTAAGAAATGGCTTGTAAGAAAAAATATAACTGACCGATTGAAATGAACCTGAACGAAATGAACATACGTTCATACGAAGAGTGTACCAACATAACAAAATACGAACGAAATAAACAAATAAACATACCCCTCTCGTGTGGCTTGATCCAACGACTTCTTACTGACTTCCGGTTCCAATTGGGCGGTGCCGTCACCGAACGACGTCGGCGAACATCGGAAGCTCAATCTATCGGAACGTACTTCAACTCAATTAACTAACCTTCAACGAACCGAGATTCAACAGCAGACATCGAGACCAGCGCCTGCAGCCGGAGCTCGGGGCCGGGACCTTCCGAACGGGACCTCCTTTTTGGGCCCAGTGAGCAGGGATCGGAACAGGACGCTCGAGGAGACCTACGGGGAGAAACTTTGGGCTCTGGTCTGTGCTAGTCTCTGGCCAGCCATCAGAAAAAAAAAAAAAACTAAACGGAAACGGACGTAACGGGCATGTGCAGTGTTGCGGGGGTGCGTCCTTGGCCCTATTTCCGGGACAAGTGCCGTTAAGTTCAGGGCGCGCCCCGAGTGTGCGTGTAAATATGGTTTTACGCTCGATTCGTTACGCCAAATACGATTCGCTTTCCCATGCCACCAACGGGTCCTGCGACCTGGGACGAGGACGGGTCCTGTGTGTCCCGAAGGTACCACTCACTGGTACCGGAGACCGGAGGCTGGGGGCCCTAAAATGTGGGTCGCACCAGAGACAGAGACAGAGACAGAGACAGAGAGAGAGGAGAAAATAGAGTTAAGTTGTTAACGATAATGCCAAGGCACTGTCCTCTTGGCGGCGGTGGCCTTGGCAGCACACGGTGTCCTCGTTGCTAGTTGTTGCTTTCTTTTGCTCTCGGTCCGGCATTTCATTCGGTTTTGAGGCCACCGCCGCCGCCGCCGCCGCTTGCTGGGCCCCTTTTTTTTGGGCATTTTCTTCGCACTTCGGCCGAGCCAAGTTTATCACACCACCAACGAGTACGGCGAGCGAGAGCGAGCGAGGTGTTAACGAGGGTGTGGCAGTCGAAATGTCGCCCGGTGCCCATTGAGGCTGCCGGTCCCGGTCCCGGTGGTGGCGGCGGCGGCGGCGATGAGCACCCAACCGAGCCTTTGTTTCGAACACAAATGTCTCAATACACGGAGTTGAGGGAGTTGTTATTTTTGAGTTTGTTTCTTGTCCGCCTGCCCCGGCCTGCCCTGTCCGCCTGCCATGTGCAGCGTCTTAGTCCTTTTGATCCTGATCGCTTCCATCGGCTGCTGCTGCTGCTGTCGGTGCCACCGTCGGGGGTCCGGGGCCGGTCCAGATGAAGACGGTCCACGCGGGGCGTCCTTCGAGATAGGTCCCAGGTCCAGCAGGTCGGCTTCAGGGCTACGGCTCCGGGAATCCTTCGGCGCGCAGCTGCACACAGGGCACAGGGACAGTCAGGTCGGGAACGAGTATGGCCCCGGCCCTGACCAAGCTGAATAAGGCCCGATAATTGACAATTGACGCGCACCGCGCGCGCGACGGGCAATCGACAGCGCGGCTTCACACCAATTACCGACCAGCAGCAGCAGCAGCAGCAGGACCTTATAAGTTCCGCGCAAGGCCATGCGGCCAAGGTAACAACAACTCGGAGCGAAGCCCTTGACTGCCCTCAATGCGTGTCCTGAGCGTAGGAGCAATGACGCCTGACCTCGCGCTCAAGGGCATTCCGGGCTCTGGCCTCCTCCTTGGCACACTTTTCTCTGTGACACACACAGACACAGCCATTGGCCTCGAGGGATCGAGTATCGAGGATCCGAGCACCGAGACAAACGGGATCGTAGCAGTTCCGTAGGGTTCCGGTCCCGGGGGTTCCGCTTCCTGTTGAGTGAACCGTGAACCGGAGTGGAGGAGTGATCGGCTTCGCCTCTAACGAGGCGATTCCTCGTTGACCACTTCAGGCGGAACACAAAAGCAATTAACCGACCGAAGGAAACCCGCGCACCAAACTCCTGGCCTGGCTGGCAAAGGAAGCTTTCGGGACGAAAGGGTCTAAGAATGGAGTCGTGAAGCCTCCTGGAACCCTTCGGAATTGAGTGAGCACTTCGAACCGTGAAGTCAACCGTGTTCGTTCGTCCGAATCCTTGGGGTCTGCCAGGATCTCTGCCAAGCTTTTGGCGCGGGGGGCCAACAACTCCACCCGTAAATAACGCACGGTTACAGAAAGCGACAGCGATGGATAGATGCCAACAGCCGCTCAGCGGTTCTTGGCTTCCTGAAGTCTTGAAGCCGCGTGCACGGCAGACTACACGGCAGACGTGGGTCAGTATCGGTAGCAACTCCGCAATCTAGTAATGCCCGTTCGAGTCAACAACGTATCAAGCGGCTTCAGCAGCTTCGAGAGAGTTCAGACATAAAATGCAGACACTCCGTCCCGGAAACACGCTCGCGGGAAGTTGCTCGTTCGAAGTGTCATGGCTTCGAATCGGACACCTCGGCCGCGGGCCAGATATGGGGTTATCATATTTCCGAACCCGCCCGTCCGTCGATCGCTCGTTATCTGGCGTTGTACCGAGAGCGCTTCGGGGGGCTCAATCACCATCTCGTGTCGGACGGACGGACCTGGAGGTCACGGCGTTTGGAGGTGCTGCTACTAGATAAAATGGATCGTTTCAGTGTTATCTATTTCGGTGTCCGGCGTCCGGTGTCACGTGTGTTTCCATGTCCGCTGGTTGGTCCCTGCCGCGGAACACCCACCGGGCCACCACACCGGGGTTGCTCCTACATGTGCCATCTTCCCCCAATCTTCTGCTTCTTCTTCTTCTTCTTCTGTGTCCACTCTGGTCACTATCTCTCTCTCTCTCGGGGCCTCCGTCAGCTATCGCGTCCTCCGCCTTTCGGTTGCATATTCGCCGGGGTGCGATTGGTCCCTAGCTTCGCCCTCTTCCTTTTTGGTCGCTTTTCGTCCGGCCGTTGCCTTTCTGCTGCCTTTCTCTTTCTTTTTCTTCCCTGATCTCTCTCTCGGTCGGGGTTTAGAAGTTTTCTTCTCCTTCTCGGTTTTTGCTGTTGCTGCCTTCCCATCTTACCGTGTGCTTCCCGGTGGGCTACCCCACACCCTCCGTCCTACACCACGGGAACAACTCCTACTCTTTTATCCCCCTCGGCAGGGCCCGACATTTCCGACCCGATCCTACCAGCCAGCACCACCAGCTCTCGTCGGACCTCGTTATCTCACAACTTCCACCCGAGCCGAGTCCCGAGCTGGGTGCGTGCATTCGTAAGTATGGGTGTGTGTGTGTGTGTGTGTGGTTGTGTGTGTGTGGTTGTATGTGGGCGAGTGTTCGTGGACCCGCCCCAAACCGGCGGCGAAGGCGTGTTCCTGACGGTGGGCTGCCAATGAAGTCCACGGTGAAAATGTGTGCCGCAGAAGGTGGGAAATGTGTCGTTGGATAGTGTCGGATATCGGGAGAGAGCCACCGCCCGGTGTGACATTTCATGCCTCGCAGACTCTTTGCATTCGTTTTTTGTTATGGTGTCCTAAGTAATTAATTTTTCCCGTCAGTCAGTCAGTCAGTCACTCAGGTCGTAATTAGATTTTCCCCAGTTTTTCGATTGTCACCCATTCTGTTATTTGCATCATCCTCATCACTCACTTGCTTCACCATCGATACACGGGATACAGTAAAGTTATGTGGATCGCTCCTGGGACGCAAACTGGACAACCTCTGGAGAGTCTTGGAATTCGTGCCAAGCAACCCCGCCCATACAAACGCAACCGTTGCAGAAAGCAACAGTAGATGAACATCTGGTACAGCAAGGTATTCCGACGCGCGTTCCGTCAGTCGAGTGATCTACTTCGAGTACGCGCAAGTCGGCAACGAGCTTTCCAACTATTTCTGCCCCTATTCTGTGTATCATGAACTCACCAGAATTGCTTAGATGGGTGGGATAATTGAGAACAAGGTATTGGCAGGTTGCACAACGAGTGTCGCCACTCGCACCCATAGCCATCCCGCCAGAGTCCACAAACCAGTCCACGCTGTGGTGTCCACATGACAGATTAACGATACAATTTATTTACGCTACAACTTAATCTATTTGTCAGCGAACCCGGAACACAAGACGAAAACTGCTGCATAATCAGAACCGAGAGCCAGCCCCCTTTCCAAATGTTTATACATCTCGCCATCGCGTCGCCGCCACCACCACCGCCGCCACCGCCACTGATCGGATTGGCCCTCCCAGACGTGTCGACGGTGGTCGCCGCCGCCGCGCCGAACCACGCCGAGCGAAGCAGCGAAGAACGAACAGAAGTAATAATTATGATAATAACAATAAACCAAACAATAAACACGTTAGGGTTCCCCGGGCAGGTGTGGGTAACGGGGTTGTGGTAACCCTCCTGTTGGCACCTCCCGCAGTGGCGGCAAGCCGGAGAGTATCAGATGTTGTGGTTTTATTTGCCGTATTAACATAATAGCATTAATAACTCAACGTTCGACGTTTTCCGCGGCTCTGTGGGCCGACCGGTGGAGGGGGGGCGGTTCGGTTTGGTTTATAGTTTTGGGGATTTTTTGGGTGGGTTTATGTTTCGGGACCGACCAGCCGGCGATTGCGGTTCTCCGTTGCTGCGGCGCCCCGAGCGCCCCGAAAGTAAACAAAGCCAACCCGCGGCGTTGGGGGGGGGAGTCCGGACCAAACGGTCCGCGGTGGAGTGACGACATGGAGCTGTCAAAATGCGGGGGCCCTGCCCCGGTGGCGAGTGTCGAATTTCTCAGAGTTCAGCTGGGTGGGTGCCCGATCTCCAGTGCGGGTGTCCACCGGGGCTGGGGGGGACCTGAAACCGAATCGCTCTGATTGCGTGCAGCGTGGCGCGGAGTGTGCGCGTCTGACAGGCGTAAGTGAAAGACAGCTGAAGTTTCATGCAATGTATTGTTGTGTACGCGAACGGGAACAATCAGCACTGATTGGCCGGGAAGTTCCGAGGGATGAAGTTCCCTAGCGCAACAGCGCGTCCGCAACTCGACCGACGACCGTTTCTGGGCCGTTCGGCTACCAAACGAACCTGTCACCTGTTCTACTCCCGTTTCCCAGGTAACCCGGGGCCTATAACACTTTGTGTTTCGGTCCGATCTCGCTCTAGGACTCCCTCGCCAAATCAATTCGCCATTCGGACTGTAACTCACAAACGCTTGCCGAGGAGCTACCCGGTCGGTTGACCGGAGTCTTGACGAGCATCATGCCATTCGTGTACTTGAGTTGCCGTTCTTTATTGTCATGCTGTCATCTACATGTGATTACCTTTACAATATTCCTTACCTGGAGGAGAAAAACCTGGTATACAATACTATGTCTACATTTGTTCCAATTGTCGAAACTTGAACCAAGAACTGTCTCTCCACAAATGAACAACGAATGAGTAGTAAGTCTTTAGCAGTAAACGTGGATCCAAGTGGCAGCTAGGCTAGGGAACTCACTATCCAAATATCGAACGTAACGGCCTGAAGGAAAATCTTGCGTTCCTTTTCCCCTTTTTTAATTTTCCATACTCCAGAGTTTTTTCAAGGTTCCAGCTACCTTGATCTACACACATGAATCGGCGATGAAAGAATGAAATATTTCCTACTTTAAGCGTCTGACAATGTCGAGTTTTTTTTGTCTGGTAGAGTACTTCTTCATGACTTCAACTTCATTTAAGGGTAAACATGATCTTGCCGGGAGAACGTGTCGGATGTGGTTTGCGCGGTTCAAACGAGGCGATTTTTGGCTTGCGAGACCAAAAGCGATCTGCCGCGGCTGCCAAATAAATGTTTGATGATGAAGAAATGATCAACAGATTTTCTCAGACTCAGATCAGACCCTTTCTTGAAAATGTCGAATGGGTTCACTTGTGATGAATGTTAAGTTCTATCGAGTCGGGGAACCAGGGAATTACCTGAAAGATCGGACAAAAGTAGTAGCCGACCAAGGACGGCCAATAAAGTTCTTCAAAGTTCAATTAAAAGTTCTGCAATTACAAACTATTGCCCTCGTTATAGCTGCCTCCTGCCTGGCTCGCACTGCGTAGTTCTCGAGACCAACTAGAAACCCTCACACCCCGATCTGAATACATCGATCAATTTGCTATTAACTTTACAAACAAGCCCGCCCGCTACCCGGCAGCTGATCCTGTTCGGGGCGACAGAAGTGAATTAGATGATCTGTCGCCTGTTGTTTCACTGGCGTTTGTGCTCGCCAAAAAGGTGACAGACTCGGAGGACCAGCTGAGGCTCGCCGAGGCGAGAGCCGGCAGCAGCGAAACCGTGGCAGATGTCTTCGTGTTTGCCGGTGCCGCGCTGCTCATTGTAGCAGGACCGAAAAGTTCGCCTAATACATCACTAAGACGATTACGGGTCACAGATAAAACAGGGCAGAGAGAGAGCCGAGCCGAGGGCCAAAAGGGCCAACAACAGTAACACAAAGCGACGGTCGACAAAAACAAAACCCGAAACCCGGCCGGCCGGCCGGCCCTTAATCGCCCATCCCAAATCCTCATTATCTGGTCAATAAGCTGGCCACGGCCTGCTGTTGGTGCATATCTTATCTGAGCCCCTCGAAGTAACGCCGACGACTACCGCACAAACAAGTGGTCTGCAGGGAGCGAAGGAGCGGTCAATTGACGGGGGCCGGTGGTGGTGGCGTTCGTGGCCCATTTCTGGCACTTTGAGATTTGTGTGTGTGCCATTGAAAAGCCTTTTGGCGGAGGCGGACCCGTCCCGGGTCCGGCGCAAAAAAGACCTCCGGTTATCCTCGGAATCCGTCTCCGGATCCGGCAGGATGATCGACAGATAATGACCGCGGGACAAGCAAAAAAAAAACGAAGGAAAAACGGGCGTTTGTGGCCAGAGGCTGCTGTTCAGAGGGAAGCGGGAATTTTGAGCAATTGAGTCGTCGAACCTTTTTCCGGGCGTAATCCGGGTGTAGGTGTTGGATTTCCGCGTCCCGCGCGGTACTCGAACGGGCCACGCAGCAGCAGCAACAGGAAGTGCCCTGTCCGGGAATATTACCTCTACACCGGCAATCCGGCAATCCGGGACGGACCCACGGCCCCCGTCGGCAGGCCGTCGGAATAGGCCATCTCGGGCAATCGGGTAATTATCTGATATTCAAAACCCAGGGCCCCGTATTGCATGTCCCGGTGTGGCCGTGTTTAGGCTGCCGGTTTCGGTACTGCACCGGCCTGTGTGTGGTACGTGTTTTCCCCACGGAATGGCTGGCTGGCGAGAGTCGAGAGTCGAGAGCCCCAGAACAATCCACGGGAACGGTGGAACAATGTTGACCTTTTCTGGGTTCTGGTATTTTGTGTGTGGCGTCGTTTTGTTGCTTTTTTTTGTTGGTTCTTCCGTAGTTTAATGTCATTTTTCATTTCGTTTTCGGTAACATTTCGTTCATTTTTTTAACAACGTTTTGTTTTTCGGTTTTTTTTTCTTTATGTGTGTGCGGCTGCTGGCTGGCTGTTGTTTCGGGGACACGGATCTATACCCATATAGCATACATACCCCCGGGTGCGGCTGGACGCTGGATTTCTCCACGCACCGCGGGAATATCACAGATATAGCAGAGGGGGCCCCGAGGGCCCCGAGGTTGGCAGCGTCTCAGCGTCTCAGCGGAGGCAGACGGCACCTCTCTCTGGTGGACCGGGTGGACAAAGATGCTTATCGTCGTCGTCGTCGTCGTCCGACACACACACAAAAGGAATCAGGAACATAACAGAATCGCCCAAAAGTGCGTTTCTGGGCGCCAAACACCCCGACGACGACGACGACGACGGTCGGACGGTGTGTGGACGGCGAAAGGTAGACCCCGATAAAGAGGATGAGATAAATGGAATGGACAATCTGTAACAACCTCCGCGGCGCGGTAGATACGGTAGATGAAAGGAGCTGTCCTAACATTTGACACACAGCGAATAATATGATTTTTATATTTCATTTTTGTGTTCCATTTTTTCTCTTCTTCTTCTTCTTCTTCTCTTCGTCCGAGGAGGAAGAGGCACGGACACGGAGAAACGGAGGCGAACCACAGGCAGTCCCGAAGGTGACGCTCCCGTTCGGGTCGGTGGTGGGGGTAGCGGGGGAGGGTGGCGGCTCTTCTCGGCCTCGGCGCATGTTTAAGGGAAACGGATACTATATCTCTATTAGTAGATCTCTGTCCGGTCCCGGTCCCGGTCCCGGTTCGGTTCGGGGTTATCCGGAGAGGAATGTTTGGAAAGATCCAGCATAAACGACAAAACAAAAGCGACACCAAAAGCGAACGCCCGACGCGCCCGAAGAGAGGACACTGGACACCGAAAAGATGAAAAATGTATACGAAAGAACGAAGCCAAAGTGAAACGGAACAGAAAAGACAGACAGAAAGAGCAAGAGAGAGAGAGAAAGTGAAAAACAACGAAACAAAGCAGGCAACCGAAAGGCGCTAGGGAAGACGAACATACTAGACGAACAATGGATCGGCAGAACGGTAGAGTGAAAAGTGAATTGAAAACTGACACACATAGAACAAGATAAACGGTTGGGCGGGCAAAACGGCGATAAAACAAAGTGACAGCGGTGGGAAGCGATGCCAAAAAGAAACCAATCAACAATCAACGTTGTAGTAGCCGTAAGTCGGCAAGTTAGTAAGTAAGTAAGTAAGTAAGTAAGTAAGTAAGTAAGTAAGTAAGTAAGTAAGTAAGTAAGTAAGTAAGTAAGAAAGTAAACGAGAGAGTGCTCGGGAAACGTTCGCACAGTCACAGCACAGCTAGCCTCGCCTGCCTTTCCACCCCTTCCAACCCTCACCACCCCCGCCCACGGCATTAGAGCCGCGCAACAGGAGCGGCGCGCGCTTAGAGAGAAGCGATAAATTTCATTACACACTCCGCGAACAAATTCGAACAAATGACGTGACGGGACGCCTTGAAATACGTGCGTATGTCGACCGTGTGTGTGTTTGTGTGTGTGTGTGTGTGTGTGTGTGTGTGTGTGTAGGGGGGCAGAAAATTCTTAGACTCTTAGCTTTGCCTGACTGCCGTTCCTTCCGACCTTCCATCTTGCGTCCTTGCGACGATTGAATTGCTTTCTTCACTCGTTCAGTTTCATTACTTTACACTCCTGTACCTCGTTCACCATTCTCTGCCCGTCTTTCGTTCGCTCTTCGCTCTTTTTCATTCTTTCCCGACCCGTTTGTTCTGGTTTTATGGTTACGTTTTCTTTCACACCCCATCTAGGGCGGTTGCTCTAGGATTTCCAGCTCCTACTTTCTCCCTCTGTCGGTCTCTCTCTCTCTCACCCATTCTGTCGCTCTGTCCATCGCCGGGACCACCGGCAGGCCCCTCCGCGGCTGCCGGCTCCACCGGCCACCGCCGCCGCACATCCCATATCTAGTAGCCAATTGCCGTCAGCAAGTCTTACGCGTCTTGGACAAGTGGTGGATGAAGAAAACAAGAAAAACGGGCAAAGGCAGAAACAAAAAGGGAAACAATAAAAAAAAGGAAAGAAAACACGAGGCGACCGAAAGAGCCGGCGGCGGCGGCGGGCCAAACGAAAAAAGGCAACCGAAACACACATCAATGAAGAAACAAAACCGAAACAAGGCGACACACACAAAACACACACGGGACAAAGACGGACCACGGCGAGAGGACAGCCCCGAAAGGAGCAGGAGGAGAAGGAGGAGGAAAAGCCAACAGCCGCCGCCGCAGAGGACCAGAACCAGCGGGACGGGAGTAGGGCCAGGGCCAAGAACACTGGCCAGCCAGCCCAGGAGAGGCAAACAGGACGACAGCACAACAGCAGAGCGCGCGAACAATTGAGTTCGAGAGAGTGTGTTACCTCCCGAGACGACGTGTAAGTGAACAGTTTAACCGTGTGATAACTCAATTATGTGCTTAACGTCTCGTTTCGGGGCCCGGGTGGCCTCTCCGGCCGGTAGGGCGGGGCGGGGCGGGTAGGAGGGTCGGGACGATTCCTATTTATTGCTCGCATAACCTGTTACAGATTGCTCTCTGCTAGCTGCCTGACCGCTGCTGCTCTTTTTGATAGGTTTTTATTGTTCTGATCTTGTTTTCGGACCTCTCTTGGTTTTAGAATTTGCTTCTGCTGCTGCTGCCGCCGCCACCGCCGCCGTCGGGGGGTAAGGGTATGGGTTCGTGCTTTGTATGTGCTTTGATTTTCGCTTTTGATTTTCCCTCGTTAGACGCGTTTTGTCTTTTCTCGCCCATCGCTGCTCTCTCGTTCTTGCTTTTGTCATGTTTCTGTGTTTTATACACACTCTTCTTCACGTTCGCGCGCTTCATGTTCACTCCTGTTCCCGTCGGTTGTGCCTTTTTTTGTTCGGTTTGTTTCATTCTTTTTCCATTACTTTATTTTTGGTCGTCGATTTTTTTTTTGGTTAGCTTAGATTTTCTTCCACTTCTTCCTCTTCCTTTCGTTCGTTTGCTTCGCTTTGCTGCTCTTCATTGATCTTCTTGCTTCTTGTTTCTCATCCGTGTGTCTCATGACGGGGCGTTTGCGCTTTTTTTTTTTTGCGCTCCTGCCCAAGACGCCACCGACACGGCGGCGCTCGTTAGGTGAGTCACAGCGGGGCCGGGTCGGGAAGCGTTTAGCGTAGCTTCCACTTGGGCGGCCTTTAGGCGGTGCGTCAACAGGCGGCGGAGTGGCGGCTCCGTCGGTGGCCCCCACAGCACTTCTCACGCAGGACTCTAGGCGTAGGCCAGTCGTGAATCCTGACCATATCTTGGACATCCCACACATTGTGCTGGCGCTCTCAGCCCCCTCAGCTCCCGCCCCCAGAGCCCCGATGGCCGGGCCTCCCCGACCCATACCCGCTCCGCATAACGCCCCGCCCCCCCCTCCCCATTGCTCCATCCGCAGCCGCTGGAAAACAATTAAAGCGGCGTGTCAAACCGCTCTAACCGGGGCCGGCTCTTTAACTCTCTTTAATAGCGTAGCCCGAGCCTCACTCGTCCCAGCCTAACCAGGCTGCTCCTGGTCCCAGGACCCCCCCCCCACCACCTACCCTATCAACATGCCGCTTTCGCCGCGTTCCCGCGCGGGGACGATTCGGTTCTTGAGTACGATAATCTTGGGGCCGCGACCACTTCCATGAGAGAGGCGGGTGAATGATGACGTCTCTGTGCCGTGCCGTGCCGTGCTCCTCCAAATAACCTCCTCACCGCCATCCCCCTCCCCCCCAACCCATCAGCGGGTTCTATTCTGTATTGCGACACTGCGCTCCCGCAATTTGGATGGTTTTTCACGTTAGACTCGACGGGTGAAGTGTTCTTCTTCTTCGGCGACAGGACCGCTCGCCGCGGTCTAAGGCCAGGAGTCACCGGAGATCTCTCTCTGATGCTCTCTGTAACGGTTCGATTTTACGGGCTGGGTTGGACGCACGGGACCAACAGTGCAAACCCCCCCCCTGGCACACCGGTATCAGGATTCGAACCCACGGCCAGCTGCGTAATAGCGACAAGCGTTATCGACTGCCCTTTAACCAAGTGGGGGGGGGGGGGGGGGGGTTAAGTGTTGGTGCGGCTTTTATACTCGACTCCCTGCGTTCCTTCCAGTCCAGTGCCGTCGACCGCGCTGCGTATTAACATATCATAATACACGTGACTATCCGCGCCCCAAAGGCCCTCCGTACGCGTGCCGAAGATGACAGGCAGGCAGGAGAATTCCGTGGAGGGTGGGGAGGGGTGGGGGGGGGGGGGGGGGAGAAACATTAAAACGCACCGCACACACACACACACACACGCACACACAGTGAGAGCGATAGGGAACCGCCATCCGCCGAAAATAAAACGCCTGAAAAAAAGGACAAAAACACCAAGTAGTCGAGTAGCCAAGCGGCGGAGCGCAGCGCAGGGCAGAGCAGAGAGTGGGGTGAGTAAAACAAACGCGACGAAATAACTCCGAAAAAATGACAATCATGAACGATACCGAAAACGCGACGGCGGCCGCCGGGAGTGCGAACCGCGTGAAATAAACCGTCTGGTTATGGCCTGGAGTTTAGAAATCAACAGCGCCCCCCATCCCCACACCACCCGCCGCCCTTTTGCTCCGTGTGTGTGTGACGTGTTGGCGCGGCGGGAGGTCCGCGCGCGAAAGGTCCCCGGGCCATCGCAATTTTCCTGCGCGCGCCTGCCGCTGTTGACGTTGTTGCCGATGTTGGTTGCTGCTTTGCTTTTGTTTCTGTTTTTCTGCGCGTTCTGCGGGTTGCTTACACATTTGATTTCGAACGGCCCCCCGGGCGGCCGCGTGCTGAATCAGCATCCTTTCGGGCGCCCCCCCCCCCCGATGGCCTTGCGTTATGCTGGCGCGGCCCCGGCCCATTATGCTGTTGTGATTGTTGCATTGTTGTGATTCGGGGTTTTTGTGGTTTTTCTAAGGACTGCGTGGTGACAGTTTCCAAGTTGACTGTGTGACATTTTGCGCCCCAACCATCGCCGCCAGCATCGGGACGGGGCGAGCTTTTCTAGAAAAGTAGTACCGGGGGGCCACACGCACACGAAGCGTAAAACCGAGCGTAAATTTAATTTATATTGTCAAATCGTTCGCGCTTCGTGTGGCAGGCTTAAAATATAAACAACGTGGTCACCGAAATGTCAAACATGTTTACATTGTGTGTTTTTGGCTCGAGAAAATAGAAATCGAAGAGGTAAGTTGATTTCTGAATATTTTTTTCTGTTTTTTGTTAGATTTCGTTGCTGTACCAGCAAAGAAGAACTTACATTATCCTCTGTTTGTAAACAAAGCGTTTGACAACCGTGTTTACGCTCGGTTTTTCGTCTCCGCCTTCTCCGAAACGTTTTGACATAAGCGCAAACGATTTGACATTTCAGAATAATGTCAAATCGAGTGTTTGCGCTTCGTGTGCCCCCCCCCCCAGTAGGTACAGTAGGGTCGTCCCATCCATGTTGTAGTTCGCAACAATGAAATATGAAAAAAATGCGACGCCGAACAACAGAACAACGTATTAAAACTATTAAAACTTACTCCAGATTCGAAAACGCGAATTTTTTCTGCAAAATTGCAGAAAAGGAACGATGAAGGGAGAGGACCACGACCGTCAACTCCGAGGACCTAGAAGATGTGTGGTTTCAGACGAGCCAAACGGAGCCGAAAACTGTTGACGATTTGACACACACTCGGTTGGACTCTTCCTTGATACTCTAAAACATCGTGTTTATACTGCTGCAGACCTCTTCATTCGAGCGAAATTTGTTACCGGTGAGGGGGTTTTTCAAACGATGCCAGAATGCTCAAATAATTCACGCAACTTTTCGATCCTTTTTACGGTTGTTTTTGATCGGATCGGAGTCGATAAAGGACTCTTTCCACGCCGCTTGCTTTGCTTGAACGGTACTTGCTGCCCATCAAGCAGCAGTGTAAAATTGCAACACGAAATTCGAGTCGAGTATGGGTAGAATAGGAGCTTCTGGTTGAAGGTGCTAGTGCTAACGGAAAAAGCGGTGAATGTGCAACAATGCTACTAGCGCCATTTATGGGCTAGGCTCGGGACTTTTCAGCCCCCCCGTGCAAGGCGCGTGGAGACCGCACAAAAAAACCAGGGCTAACGGCACCCAACGGCCGGGTGGGAAGACGGCAATTATCAATCGGCCACCAACGGTCAATGGTCTGCTCTCGGCGGCTGCTTCGGAGAACTCTTTCTCGAGAGATATTCCTTCCACAAAACTTGTGCAGCTCCCGTTGAGTACCTGTGGCCACCGGGAATAGTGCAACGAGGACCAATCGGGGGCCTCGGTACGGTTCGAGTTCTCAAGTAACGAGCTGACAAGCTGAGGAGCTGGGATTGTCCCGGGAGTCCCGGGCTAACGCGCTCTGACAGAACCGCAATGAAGTTTTCGTAACTAATTAAGCTCTTCAGCGACATGAAGCCCAGCCCATCGTCGTGTCACATCGTGACAGTGTGTGAAGGTCAGAGCCGGCCGGGAGTCGGATCTGCGATCCGCCACGAAGCGTTCCGAAGGAGGAGGAGGATGAGGCGGCCTAGAGGCCTACCGCATTGTCTGGGACCCAAAATGGGCCCGAAAAATACCGGCGGCCGGTCGGCGAAGGAGAGAGAAGCCGAAAAAAAGCCGAGCCGGGTGAATTAAAAGGCAAAAGCAGAGAGGCCCATAAAGTCCCCGAAGAGGATAGCGCGGCGACGGTGGCGGTGGCGGCGGCACCACTGTCAACGGGCAACCCAGGGAAGGAACAACAATTAACATCCAAAACTGAGCGGAATTTCGAGGAGAGATAGAGAACCCCAGAACCAGATAACCGGCAGCAGCAGCAGGAGCAGCAGCCAGAAGTAGGAGGCGGATTAAAACCGGGGCTACGGAAGACGGTGGCGGTGGCGGAGTCAACGCCCCGGGGGAGAAGAGCCCAGGAACGCGTCCCAGGGGAAGTGAACGGTGCAGAGCCTGCGAGCGCACACACACACACACACAGCACCGCCGGGCCGCCGGAACAATGCGAAACAAAAGGGCCACTACAGGGCACCGATCCAGCGGCAGTCCCGAAGGCAATAATAGCGTGCGCCGCAGGTTGCCCCTCGCTGCTGCTGCTGCCCAGAGAGAGGGACATCGTTAAACATCGCCACCACCGCCGCCGCCGTCGCCGTCGCCGTTGCTGCCGCCGCCGCCACCGAAAGCGAAACACATTCCGTGCTCCATGCAGCGGAGCCGCCTTCGAAGAGGAGGAGGAGGAGGAGGAGGTCCATCGGAGGTCCGCCACCCAGGTCCCACGGCAAATCCTGCTGCCGGGGATGCTGCCGCATTCGGCTAGACACACTCATCCCGCCTTTGACCTTTGCCTTTACGACCGACCTCTCTTCAATCTGCTGCTGCCTGCAATCGGCCCAGGAAGGCAAAGGATCACTTACCTTACACCGTTTAGAGAGCCTGGTGGCCTCGCTCGCCCGAACGCGGGGATCAATTAATTTGTTAGAGCCATCCGGGCTCCTGACCCGGTGGGGGGGGGGGAGGATCTGGCGAGCCCCTCGCTTCTCGCTCTCGCTCCGCCTCCGGTGGTCCCCTCCGCGGCGTCTTCGGCGTCTAGGTCGCGCGTCGTGGGCTGCTCTGTACATTGTCGAGTGCGGTGGGGTCGATAAGTGGGAATCAACACACACACACACACACTCTACGGGGAGTTAGGACCCCTGTAAACCGGAGTTCGAGCAGTTTCAAGCACTTTCGAGCAGTTTCGAGCAGTTGGCGTTTTTGGTCGGAGATGGTCCCTGCGCTTTCCATAGCCTTGTTCGCTTCAATTTCCGCTGGGCCCCCCCCCCCCCCCCCCCTCACTCCCGCCCCGCCTCAGCCACTCGACGGAGTGATAAGTGATTTCAGGACTACCGGGTGCCGCCGGAACGCCCAGGACGTGGTGGTGCGTACCCGTGGTGCGGGGTGGGTAGGCTTTTTATCCCCGTTTTTACACTCTCGCAGCCGCCGCCCCATTATCGTGATGTGTGAAAGGTGGACCGGAGGACGAAGAGCCGGAGGACGACGCCACAATTGGTGGTGGTGGTGGTGCTCCTGCTCCGATCTTGCTGCTGCTAAGCGCCCCGTCCATCGGGAGAGTGTTATTGTTTGTATTATTGTGCTGTGTTCTTTGCACCTCTTCGCTTCGCCTTGCGGCTGCACACAATATCGCCCACCTCGACGATGATTGCTCTTCTGCTCCCCCCCCCCCCCCCCGGCTCTCATGCCTGCCCCTCGCCGCCGCGTGGTTCTCTTGGTGGTTGCTTGCGTGCGTTGTCCACTCGTGTTCGTCACACACGCGCTGTTTTGACACAGTTTGTTACAGTTCTGTGTTCTGGGTTGGGTTTTGTTTTGGGCTCTCCGTTCTTGCGTCGTCGTGCTGGTTCGCTTCTTCCTTCTCACTCGTTCTCCCTCTCTCTCTCTCTCTCTCTCTCTCGCTCTCTCGTTCTTGTTTTATTTGCATTATGCATTTTTCGGTCGGCCCGGTCCTTGGATGGTTCGCTACAATGATGCACTTTTTGGAGGTACGGCTTTGCTTTGCTTTGGGGCTGTACGTCCCTTTATTGGGTTGCTCAATAAGTAGTTATTGCAGGATTAATAACAGAGGGCGCTGCTGCTGCTGCTGCTGCTGCTAGTCGGACTGTTTTTGTTATCTATGTTGTTATCTCCTGCGAATGTCTGTGAAGTTGAAATTTATGAACGAATGTTAAAAGTATATAAAGACTCAAAAAACTCTCAAAAACAACATCACTCTCTCTCTCTCTCTCGCATTTCTCCCCGCCGGGGCTCGTTCCGATGATCCAGTTCCGTTTCCGTTTGAGATCGCGGTTTTTCTTCTCGATTCCGATTTCGCTCGCGCGCTGCTCGAACCGGAACTAGCATCCCGGTATGTCCGTTTCCGGAACCAGAATTCACACCTCAACCGTCGTTCTCCCTCCCCGCTTAGGCTCCCCAGGCCCGGTCAGCCAGCCTCTGGCCCCGGGCTGATGTCATGCCGCCGTCCCATGGCATGTTTGCCCTAGCCCAATAAAGCTCGGTTTCTTTGCTTCTTCCTTGCGCACACTCTTTCACACTGCTCGCCCTTCTTTCGCCGTCACACACAACAACACCCTTTTTCGGGCGGTTGGCTCTCTTTTCGCTTCTTCTGTCGTTGTTTTGTTGTTGCTTTTTCTGGTGTTTTCTTTTTGGGGTTTCTAGTTTGCTTTGGACGTTGTTTGGGAGATGCGCATCGAATCGATGCGTCTCGGGCACACCTGATCTTCGTGGCTTCGTGGCTCCGGCGCTTATGATTAGGCACTTCCCTCGTCGGTCGGTAATTGATTCGTCGCTGGTATAAACCCCCGGGGCGGGCGCACACAGTTCGCCCGGCGTATTGTCGGCTCGTTTTCCAGTCAATTTGTTTCCTGTGTCCTGTCAGCCGGGGCCAGCCAGCTGCGGACGTCAATCTGGTCGAAGCCGGAGCGAAGCAGGGAACTCGGGAACTGCGCTCGACGGAAGTAGTGTCCAGTGTAGTTCGCCGCGCGCTCCTCCACAAGTATAGGGTGATCTGTCAAGCGTTTACGGTTTTAAACGGTACGGACCAATAACTTGACTAGATTTTTAAAACGTCAAACTTCTGGATCTGGAATTTGTAAACATTTTTTCTGAAAACTTTGACATTTACGAATGGACGTATTTGGGACTAGCGGAAATGCACACACCCAGCACCCAGCCCAGTGAATGGCTGGTGCCGGTTTGGTGGTCGAGCGGCCCATCATCGGCCGCGTTTTGCTTCGAAAACGAAGGAGTCCCTAGATAGACTCGAGTACTACGCCTGAACGGGCCCCCTGGGAGTGGCCAAAAGGAGGCCACTTCTGACCACCACCACCACCACCACTACCACCTATCAGTGCGCGTATTAGCAACGCTTTGATAGAAAGCTGGCGCTGCTCCTACTCGGCGGACCCTCGTCCGCCGCCCAGAGGTCCACTCATTTAGGGGGTTTGTTTATTTGCAAATTGCGGCCCGCAGTCCCGATGACAGGCCCGGGCAGCAGCAACCTGGGGCCCTGAATCCGGTGGCCCCCGTGCGCGCAAGGATACGCGGGCCCCCGTGGGTCCGAGTTCGGGTCCGCTCCGCTCGCCGACCGGGCGGCCCGGCGAAGCACGACACCAAAGGAGGATGCGCGCAAATTATGCAAAAAAACCGCACGACCATCGCGCGGAGCGACGACGACAATGACGACCTCCCGACGAGTCGTCGCTGCATGCTGCATGCGATGCGTGGGTGGGTGGGTGGGTGCGAGGGTGAGGAATCGGCGGCGCGAGGTGCCGGCGATGCTGCGCTTGCGTGCGGCGCGATGTTAGCTTAACCTCACCTCACGCGCGGTGTAATGTAATTAAGATCGACATAATCACATCGGAAATTACTGTGTGTGCCGTACACGCCCCCCGCCCCGGAACGAGGGCGCGCGAGAGAGGGTGTTGAGGGTGGGGGGGGGGGGGGGGGGGGGGTCGGGGGGGGGGAAAAGAAGGCAGGGCAAGCCGGGCGGGCGGGGCCGGACGGCGGGCCATCGGGGCAATTATCGCTCTCCTCGCTCTCCGTGCTGATGGAAAATTAGCAACGTCTAATTGAAATAATGAGTCAACATACCCTACCACCCGCAGGAGGAGAAGAGGGAGGAGAAGGAGGAGGAGAAGGAGTCGCAGCGGACAAACAAACAAAACACAAAAACGACACACACACACACACACACACGCGTGCGGACAGAAAACAAAAATTCGTAATAATAATAATTGGCGCAAGAAATGTGCCACAAATGAACCAGCAGCACCACCTCGAGCAGGTGTGGTTACACCAGAGGGAACTAGTGGGTTGAGGGGGGGTAGTGGAGGGGAATAGTGGGCTGCTACTAGTGCTACTACCGGCGACCCGGGCGCATCTGCCAACGGTGCTGGTGGCGGCGGCGGCATTCAATTAAATGTTGGAGCACCAGCAGAGATTTGGAGCAACTGCGCGTTCGCCGCGCGGTTCGCGCGGTTCTTAGTTGCAGTCGTCGCGCAAATTGGCGAATTACCTGTTATTTAGGAAAATGATACCAGCACCACTTTCTAAACGCGTGGCACCGCGCTGACAGCGATCACAGCGAATGATATCCCCCCCAGCATACGGTGCGACACTTGTGTTCGACACTTTCTCTCTGACCCCGACCAGGACAGCGCTACGGGTATCAGGGTGCTGGCCAAGACCGCTCGGCGGATGTCGGACCTAATAAGAAGAAGAAGTGTGAGAAGAAGCAGAAGTCCGATGGCAGCCACCGGGATCTATGGAAACCATCTGGATTCTGATGCGACTTACTAATTTTCAATTACTTGTTGGTACATTTCGGGTGTTACCTCGGGTGCCCTTGCTTGGCGAATGTTTTTGTTTTCAAATGTTCCCAGCGTGGGCAGCCTTTTAGGATCACGATCTTCCAGCGTAGCCCCCCCACAAGCAAAAGTCCAACCGGGTGTGGCAAATCGCCAAAAGTTCTCGCCTCACCTCGGCTGAAGCCACACATTTTCTGGTGTCCATATCTTTGATTGCCGAGGCCGAAGACAAATTTGTTATCATCTGCTAGAATGGCTTCAACTAAAAGTTTGACACTTGGGTTGACAGGTGGTATATTGACAGGCCAGAAAAACGGAGAGGATTCAAATCATAACAAAGAGAGTTTCCAACTATTTCTTCAGCTACACATCTAAAAAACAAAAAAAAATAAGTAAACTGCTGCCTATGGGACCTTTAACAAATGTGTCCATTCGGCCTTCAGGCACCGTACCGCCGTTCCGTGTACAACCTGTCTATTGCCACAGGTAGCATAGTCCTCTTGTTCTCTCAAATTGGCTACTCTGTTCGGGCTGCTGCTACATGTTTACGTTTACGTTTTTCTCCATTGCACATCAGGCTAATAAACAGGTACACAATGCTGCACGCCGCAAGGACGAGCAGTATGAGAGAGAAAGAGAGCGCGA
>NC_069143.1:11335336-11454846 GCF_943734635.1 Anopheles cruzii
CATGTTCCCCCTCTCCCCACCCCACCACCTGCTATCTCTATCCCGGTCCGCCAATGGTGGCCGGCTGGCGCAATTACTGCGCGAATTAAAAATCACACGCCAAAACGTGTGTAACTCTGCAATGGTGTGTAACCACACACACACGCACACACACGGGCGTACGCACGCACCACACACAGGCGTGCGAGTGCGCGTTTCAAGTTCCGCGGTCGAAACTGGACGCAAAGGCGGCGGCTCCCAACTGGTGCGCACTGCCCGCCGCCGTTTAGTACGATTCGTGTGTTCGTCGATCGCGGGTGCGTTCAGCTCAGCAGCAGGAGGCTCAGCTCAGCACGCAGAAGAGGAGCAGAGGAGCAGAGTGTGGTGTTATGCTCGGTTCGCATTACACGGTTCGCAGCGGCAGCAGCAGCAGCAACGATAGCAAACGGAGGTGCCGAGGGTGTGTTACGAGACGAGGGTGTTGTTGGCGGGTGGGATGGGGTGGGGTGGACAAATTGGGCAATCGTGCTCCATATCGTGAGGCATCATCTGCGCGCGGCCGCCGCCCTCGGACCTTCATTAAGAAGCCGTTGGGGTGGGGGCACGGTAGGAAGCCTGTTGCTGGGGGGGCTCAAGGTCAGCAACTCGCGGAAGCAGCCACCTGAAAACGTGCGTTTTTGTGGCCACAGTGTCGGGTCGGGGTTTTACCTTGATCTCTCACTCTCACTCTCTCACGCCACAGTGAGTGAATAGTTCGTGAATAGTTCGTGAACCGATCGCGGAGTGATCGCCGAAATTCGCCATCATTTGACAGCCGTTGCTGATGTATTCATTCGTTCGTTCATTCGGTGGAAAGGTGCCCAATATCGAATCATTGTCATGTGACTCGCGGGGTGGGGGGGCGGGGTTGGGGCATCTCCGGCAACTCATCAATCAATTCCTGATTTAGCGAAATCCGCGACTCCACCACAGCAGCAGCAGCAGGAAGTAGGAACATGCAGTGTCATCGTCACACGCCGTTAATATCAACCATCGTGTCGGTCCCCCCTCACTGCCCGTGGACAATATGCCCCCCACCCCTTGCCTGTCGTGCGTGCGTGTGTATTTTACTACTGCTTACTCCCGGAGTATCCGGCCGCGTGCCACGCGCGGGGTCACACTGAGCGCGCGGGACATCACGATGATTTGCAACAAATCGACCGGCCACCGGCACACCGCAATCAAGGGGACCCCGGTGGCACCGCCCCCCACCCCCCGTAGCGTACTCGATACGAGGCTCGCCGTCGACTGTTACCCCCAGCTGGTAATGGTGTGTTATTATCCTTACAGAGACTTTGAGCTTGAAGCTTCATCTCTTATCCTAATGGTGGTGGTGGTGGAGGTGCGGGTAAACCGAAAAAGGAAGCAGCAGATTTTTCGGTGAACCGTAGCAGCAGCAGCAGCAGCAGCAGCAGCGATCAGCGCAAGCAACACTCAACCTCTTATCGGTCCTTTTGCGCGTTATCAAGTTTTGCGTGTCATCCGTGCTGCGCTATCATGTTCCCTGTTTGGTTGATTACAAACTTTGACTCACGCACGCACGCACGCACGCACACACATACCAAGGCGGAGGTTCCGAATTTGGCCCCGAAGGTCAAAATAATTGGTGATGATCGCTTGGCCGTGCGCCGGCCGACCCCGAAACTTTCGGCGGCGGCGCGAGACACGCTCTGATGCTGTCGCTACGACGTTGTTAGCGCCGGGTTTCTGTCAGTTGTCTCGTGTGCCAACGATATCAAGTGGAAGTACTGCAGGCAAAGTATGGAGCAAGATAAAACACAGATATCCGTGTGGGAAATGTGGGAGTAGAGGAAGGGGCAAAACCGCAACAATGCCCACCCAATGGTATGCTGAAACCGTGTTTTTTTTTTGTATCTCCCTAATTAGTTGCTGCACCACCCAGCCTGCGCGCTTAGAACACTTAGTCCCCCGGAGGCAGAGTGTTGCTCCTTTTCTAGTGACGACGATGGACTCGCAAACGGAGGCCGAACTGCCGTCGGCAGCGGTGGCAGATGAGCCGTTCCTCGGGCCGTTAGATATCATCCTGTTGGTGAGCCTGGTTGCTGGAGCCGCTTGGTATCTGCTCCGGTCGCGGAAAAAGGATACCCAAGCTAGTCAATTCAAATCGTACTCCATTCAGTGAGTAGTACGCGCCCCCATATCCCGCGTGTTCCTTGGGTTTCACATTGCACATACTATACTCATCCGACTAGACCGACGACGGTGAACACGATGACGATAGCGGAAAATTCGTTCATCAAGAAACTGCAATCGTCGGGCCGCCGGCTGGTCGTTTTCTACGGTTCCCAAACGGGCACGGCCGAGGAGTTTGCGGGGCGCCTGGCGAAGGAAGGCATACGGTATCAGATGAAGGGCATGGTAGCCGATCCAGAGGAGTGTAATATGGTAAGCGAACGCGAGAGAGAGAGAGTCCGCGCCTATACGGTGACGCCGGCGGGCGGCCGGGCCAGCATGTTGTAATCCGTTCCGTTCCACTCTCTCTCTCTCTGTGCACACGCAGGAAGAGCTGTTGCAGCTGAAAGACATCGAGAAATCCTTGGCCGTTTTCTGCTTAGCGACGTACGGCGAGGGCGATCCAACCGATAATTGCATGGAATTTTACGATTGGATCCAAAATGACGACTTAGACCTGACTGGCTTAAACTACTCGGTAAGTGCCAGATGCGCCCCACTAATTGGACCTCGGGCCGCTTTACGCCGCTCAGAGGAGGAGGGTTCAATCATATTTCGTTTCCGTTCAGTTGCACCCCCCCCACCTCGCATCTGGCTAATGGAGTTAATATTTTTCACGCTGTGTCAGTGGTCGCTTCTTCCGCCGGGGCCGTCGAGTAATCGAACTAACAAGTGAATTTCCAAATTCTGAGCGAGGTGAGTCAGCTATTCGAGCTGCCCGCCGCACGCCCCGTGAACGTTACGCAACCACACGTTACTGCGCGAATCGAGTATCTCTTCTGTGTTAGTTTGTGTGCGCGCGTGTATGTGACAGCTATGGTGCTGTGCGGAGGTGCTGACAAGTGATTTGGCTGTCATTTGCCGTACAGCTTCCGTCGTTGGTGGTGTGGTGCCTGATTAGAGCTGTGTGTTGCTTCGATTTGGCTCGATTTTTCTTAACGCATTCGCTCATTCGTTTTTTGATCGTTTTGAGAAACGGCGATTTTGTGAAATCATCCCGTGTTTGTATCGCGAGTGACACAAGGGGAACCCTGCTACATGACGTGGTGCCCTTCTGTCCGGACCTTGTGCAGTTGGCAATGGATTTCACAGCAATGTGTTCTTTTCCATTCGTTAACCATAATTCACCCACTGTCCCACGTGCAGCGGTTGCTGCACGGAAGTTTGAGGGGTTGCGGTCGAAAGTACAGAATCGAATATCACCAGGTAATCGGCTGGGACAGGCCGCGGAAACCATAAAAGTACATACTCTGTACCGTTACGCAACGCTACGATGTAATGCTGATTGTTGATACACTTGACTTCGGTGTAATATATTTCTGCATGTTTATCTTTTCCGTAGGTGTTTGGTCTTGGTAACAAAACTTATGAGCATTATAACAAGGTGGGAATATATGTGGACAAGCGGCTGGAAGAACTTGGAGCCACGAGAGTCTTCGAACTAGGTTTGGGAGATGATGACGCAAAGTGAGTTTAAGTACCAAAGCTTTACTATTTATTCGGTGTTCGGTGTACCCCGCCGTACTGCCGGTGTAGCGTAATCAAATAACAAATGTTCCCGTTTCTTCACCCAGCATTGAGGACTATTTCATTACGTGGAAGGAAAAGTTTTGGCCAACCGTTTGCGATTACTTTGGAATCGAAAGCACAGGAGAGGATGTGCTAATGCGACAGTATCGGTTGCTGGAGCAACCGGACGTGAGCGGTGACCGTATTTACACCGGCGAGGTTGCAAGGTTACACTCGCTCCAGACGCAACGGCCACCGTTTGATGCCAAGAATCCGTTCCTCGCTCCAATCAAAGTTAACCGCGAATTGCACAAAGCGGGCGGACGCTCGTGCATGCACATCGAGTTTGATATCGATGGGTCTAAAATGCGGTACGAGGCGGGCGATCACCTTGCGATGTATCCGGTGAATGATCTCGATTTGGTTGAACGGATGGGTAAACTGTGCAACGCAAATTTGGATACGGTATTCTCGCTCATCAACACCGACACCGACAGCAGCAAGAAGCACCCGTTCCCTTGCCCAACCACCTATCGTACCGCCCTTACGCACTACTTGGAAATAACCGCTCTCCCGCGAACCCACATTCTCAAGGAGCTGGCCGAGTACTGCAGCGAAGAAAAGGATAAAGAGTTTCTGCGCTTCATGTCGTCCACTGCGGTGGATGGCAAAGCCATGTACCAAGAGTGGATTCAGGACAGCTGCAGAAATGTTGTGCACGTGCTAGAGGATATTCCGTCGTGCCACCCTCCTATCGATCACGTATGCGAACTGCTGCCCCGGTTGCAGCCACGCTACTATTCCATTTCGTCATCGTCCAAGATCCATGCAACGACCGTTCACGTCACTGCCGTGCTGGTGAAATATGAAACAAAAACCGGGCGATTGAATAAGGGCGTAGCAACCACATTCCTGTCGGAGAAGCGGGCTGGCGACGGCGACAATGCACCGCGAGTGCCAATTTTCATCCGTAAAAGCCAGTTCCGGTTACCTGCGAAGCCGGAAACACCAGTAATAATGGTTGGTCCCGGCACCGGAATAGCGCCGTTCCGTGGTTTTATCCAGGAGCGCGATTTCACCAGACAGGAAGGCAAGGAAATCGGACAAACCATACTATACTTTGGCTGCAGGAAACGTTCGGAGGACTACATTTATGAAAATGTACGTACAGAAACTAGCACGAAGTTGGCGCTAGTAGCTAGTTGGGTTTCTCGAGGCAAACTATATTTATATGGATGGTTCCATTGTACCTTATCTTCACTATACAGGAATTGGAAGATTACGAGGCTCGTGGTATCGTCAAGTTACGTGTTGCATTTTCCCGAGATCAGGAGAAGAAAGTTTACGTTACACACTTGCTGGAACAAGATACAGATCTCATTTGGAATGTAATAGGGGAAAACAAGGGGCACTTCTATATTTGCGGGTAAGTGTTCCCTGTGATACACACACACACAATATCTGATGCTTCCTACCGTACCCTTTGCCGTACTGATACGATTTTCGTTTCTTCTGTTACAGTGACGCGAAAAACATGGCAACTGACGTGCGCAATATATTACTGAAAGTTATTCGTACTAAGGGAGGATTGGGCGAAGCGGAAGCACAACAGTACATCAAAAAAATGGAGGCGCAGAAACGATATTCTGCTGATGTGTGGAGCTAATCGCTAGGCCTTAACTAATTCCAATGCTTCTAATTTGCATGAAAATAAGACTTCCTCGACAAACATCCTTAGTTTCAGAATGCTACTCGTTCCGTTCATTATAGTTGTTTTCAGGTAATTTTATTAGGAGTTTTTACTGTTTTTGTATGGCATAATATGTGTCTCGATATGTTTTTTACTTCTGTTGTGTATCATTTTAGAACTTTTTATTACTTGAATTTGTTTTTTTTATTATTTTCTGGTCGTTGAGCTTCAAATAAGGATGTAATTGTGCTACCTATATTATACTGTTTTCAGTTTCTTGGCTTGCACACGGGCACGCCACGGTTTAAACGGTGCAGTCCAAGCGACTCACGGCGGCGCTATTACACTGGTATAAAGTTTCTGCAACAGGTTGCAAATTTTTACGTACAAGGTTTTTAATTTGTTTTCTTTTCCATTCTCCCGAGTGACTGTTGGGGGACCTTTATCTTAAAATACGATTTTGAGGGTAAACGATAACATTTTTTATTCATATACATAGAACGCGCCACAAGGTAAGAAATACTGTGCTAGGCCTAATTGTGTGGAAGTGTTTCGGTAGCGTTGTTGCTCCAAAAGAGAAGATAATAAAATATGTACAATCTTTAATTTACCTTGTTTCCTTCTCGTACTTACCTCCAATCAAAGGTAAGTGAGCAATTGCAGCCTGTTATGCCGGAAACACACCGGATATTCGAAACAGCAGCACTGCAATCTAGAGTTTTTTATATATCGGTTTTATTGCCTAAATATTTACCATTAGCGGTGGTCCCGGCATGCTTCGCAATGCCGAAGTTTTTTGTGCGAAAGAAGGCAGTTCGAACCCTAGACAGTGCGTTGAGTGCAAGCTCTACGCTCTACTTTACCAACTTCGGAACGGACTGAGCCGTATTGGTATTCCGATTGTTGACGGATGAGACATTTTAATTTTTAATAATTTACTAGCGCCAATCATGAGCCTGCTGTTTTGTTTGTGCAACAACTTCTTGCTTATGACGTCTGCCTCCGTTGCTAAGATTAACTTACTGTACTGTGCAGCTAACAGTTTGTCCTTCGTGTCCTTCCTTTACACCTCAACCTAGGAGCAAATAGAGCAATCTCAGACCTACGATTTGAGGTTGTTTCTGCATTTGTCCAAGATTTCCTTTCGGATGGACGGATAGTCGGGGTGCAATTTGAGAACCTGCTGACAAACATCGATTGCGTCGGCGTACCGTTTGTTCTTCATATACGAAAAAGCCAGCTTGTAGCCGATGTTGGGCTTCGATTTGCCACAGTAGCGCCAGGCACTGTCGTAACTGGCCGCCGCCGCACGGTAGTTGGGTTCCTTTTCCGCCGCGATGCCGCACAGTTCGTTCGCCTTGGTGCACGATTTGTTGTGCTGCAGGACGCGCTTGAGCAGCTCCATCGCAAGCTCATACTTGCCGGCCATAATGTAGAGATCAGCCAACAGCAGCCAACACTTCTCCAGGTACTCGGCTTCCTCAAACACCCATGCGTTTTTGGCAACGCGCTTGAGTTGGTTTTTCGCCCGCTGGTTCTGCTTCAGCACGACGTACGTTGCCGCCATACCATAAATCGCACCAACGTGCTCCCGGTATTCGTCCTGCGAAGCAATGGCGGTAAAGTTCTGCAGCGCCTTCTCGACGTTACTTTTCTGGCGTGAAGCCAACAGCAAAAAGTTCTCCAGCAAACGGTGGTTGAGTGTCTCGTTGTCCATTACGCCCGGTCGAGGCTGCAGTTCGCTTAGCAGCCGCTCGGCGGTTCGCAGGGCCATGACGCGCGAATCCTTGATCTCCAGATCATCCGCCCCGATGTCGATGACGGTCACCTCGCTGGGCAAATCGCCGTCCGGGTTGAGGCAAATTTCGATCATATTGTAGATAGCTTGCTGGCCCCACTCGGCGTCTCGGCGGCAGTAGTTGAACAGCCGCAGTGCACTGTTCGGGTTCCCTCGGTACCACTCGTACAGGCCCTTGCAATAGCTTTGGCCCGCTCCACCATCGTTTCGATTTGCTTCGTCTTCCGCTCGCTGCAGAAAGGCGGCCGCATCCGTCAGGGTTCCGCTGCGTCGCATCACCTCGATCATACGGGCGAGCGCTGTCCAGTAGGTCGGCTGATTGAGCAGCAGCTGCGAGAAGTGGTAGGCCGCACTTTCAAAATCTATCCGCCGGAAGGACAAGTCGGCCATCATGACCAGCGCCGTCTCATTGTTAGGATCAAGCTGGAAGATCTGGGCACACATTGCCTGACACTCATTCATCTGATTCAGTTGCATGTAAATGCGGGCCAACGAGGCCATCACCTTTGTATCACCTTGCGCGTACTTGAGCGCCTCTTTGTAGTGGTGAACCATCTGCTCATTGTCACGTATCGCCATCGATTGTTCCGCCATTAGGACACATATTCTACGAGAGGAAAATAGACGAAGATTTCAATTCGATTCTTCCACCAGGCACAGATGTGTGCGCGTGTATACGAATCCTACTTTGAAAGCATCTTATTCTGCTCACTCAACGCGCTTTTCTGACCCAACAGCAGGCGCTGTTCTACCTTTAGCTGGTTATCGCGTGCCTGTTTCAGCGTTTGCAAGGAAGAGTTCAATTGGCCGGCTTTTTCTCGTACCCGGGCCAGCAGCAGCAGTTTCTTCGTTCGCATTTGCAGTACGCCTACGTCGTCGCCATCGCTGCAAAAACAAACGATTTTGAAAAATGGGAAAAAAACAAACACGTTCAACAGTAAGTGGACTCACAGCCCGGTATAGTTTAAATCTTTCGAAAGCGTGTCCTCCGCATTTTGGTACTGCTTGAGCTTCAGATACAGCTCCGCCAAATCCAGCTGCAACGGATAGTTTTCCGGGCTCTCGATAGCTTCCTGGTAGTAGGCGATCGCTTTGTGGTACTGGTGGGCCCGCACGTACGCTCGCCCGAGCTTGCTGGACAGCAACATATCGCAGGGATTCTGGCGCAGTGCTTCTCGGTACGCTTCGATAGCATCATCCGGTTCCTGTATGGACATCATCGCATCACCCAGCATTAGGTAGCTCGACGCACTCAAACAGTTGGCCACCAACTCGCGAAAGCACTGCGCAAACGCTAGCCGGTCTTTGCGATGGTTAAGATAGATGTACGCCATCTTCATCTTTGCCTGCATGTAGTACAAATGGCTCGGTAGCATCTTTTTCAGCAGCTCGATCGCCTTGATGTGGTTGCCTTGCTGCAGGTACAGGTCGGCCATCGCTATCATAAGCCGACCCTCTTCGCTAGTGTCCGCGAACTCGGATGTCACCGCGTCGAGCAGCTTGAACGCTTCGGTGTTTTGGTTCATCTGCTGGTGCGTGCCAATCACCTCCAGGTACAGTGTCAGCCGATCCGCCAACGTGAGTCGGTTAGCGCTGGCTGCCGTCGGTTGGGACTTGCTGCTGGCGCCAATCGATCCTCCAACCTTGCTAGCACTGACACCGCACAGATTCATGGCCAACATAAAGCTTTTCATCGCATCCTCGTACTGTTGCTGATTTTTCTGAATGATGCCCTGCAGCAGGTGGTACATAGGGTTTTCTCGCACCTTGAAGCTGTGGCTGAGACAAATCTCCAGACTTTGGCCCGCCCGCTGGTACAGTTTCTGTTCGATGTAAATTTGCGCGAGCAACAAGTGTGCCTCGGAGTTGGACGGATCCAAGTCCGTTAGAATACGGTTCAACGTCAAAGTGGCAGCACCCTTCTCGAAGCTCAAATACTGGACCAACGCCAACTGGTAGGCGGCTTCCACCAGGCCCGGACACGCCTTGACCACCATGTCCAGTATGTTGGCGCACTGAAGGAGCAGCGAGTGCGGCCCGCCAGACAGGCCACCCATCGCGACCGAAACAATGCTCTTCACCGGCGAGTGCGAGAGCAGCTCATGGACGAGCTGGAGCAAAAAGTCCGGATTGAACAGCCGCATATAATCGGGTCCGTACGAGAGGGCTTTAAGGTTTTTGAAATGGGCCTCCGAGGCGGCCGACAGCAGGGCAATCGCTTTCGAGTGATTGTCGACCTGCAGCTTGGCGCTCATAAACTGCAGCAGTGGATTCGCCACCGGGCCCTGGATTTCAGTCAGGAACTCGAGCTGCTGTGCTACCTGCTCCGAAACACCACTTTCCATCAGGTGACAGAACGTTAAGCCGCACAGTGCATTGATCGAGCTGTCGTTGATTTTGGTGGCACTCTTAAAGTACGCCACCGCGTCCTTGTACCGGTACTGCAGGATAGCCTGGTAGCCCAGCTCGGTCAGATACTCCGCATCGGACGCATTGATTTTGACTGCATGTTCCACGAACTTGAACGTTTCCTCGAGCACCCGGGCGTCACGGCCGCAGATGGTGGAGTAGAGTTGACCCAGTTGCAGGAACAACTTTCCATTCGATGGTTCGATCTTTTTCGCCGATTTGAACAGATACTGCAGGGCGTTCGCCCCGGCACCGTAGTTACCGTCCTTCACCATCAGGACCATAATTTTAATCTTCAGCGCCTCAAGGTTAGCGGGTTCGGCGTTCAGTATGCGGTTTGCCATCTCCGTAGCATTGTCCCAGTGCCAGTTCGACAGGTGTGTCTTCATCTTTTCCACCAACGGAATGATCAGGTTCGGGTAGCGCAATCCCAATCGATTCAGCACGCCGATAGCGGTGTCGAAATCGTTGTTCAGCTGATGGTACCGAACCTGGCCGAGGCTGGCGTCCAGGTGCTTACCACTGCGAAGCGCTTTGTTGAACAGATCCAGTGTATGGTTGGTCGTGTTGCCCAGTTGCACCTCCGACCAACCCTTCAACGAAAGCGCGTCGGCGTGTTCCGGGGCAAGCCGCAACGCCTTGTCTGCATACTCCTTGGCCTTCTCCACTTTGCCACTCATGAACAGAAACAGCCCGGAGTAGTACGCCGAGTTGGCGTTCAGTTTTTTTCGCTCGTCCTTCAGCTTGCCATCCAGTCGGATCAGCTCCTCCTTGTCGACCGTGTGGCACCGCTTGTGGGCGTACATCAAGGCGAGTGTAACGGCCATCCCGAAATCGTACTCGTTCTGCAGCTGGGTTAGCTCCCGGATGCCTTCCTGAATGCGGGCGCCATCCAGGACCAGTGCAAGGCCGTTGAAAAACCGAAAACTAACATCGCTCGTGTACTTCGCCATTGCATCCAACACGGCCCGCTGCATCGTATGGTAGTAACGGTCGCGGGTGTAAAAAATTATCACACTCCGATGATCGTGTTCGTCCATTTCGGTTGAATTTAATTTCACTTTGGTTTGGTACGGCAAAAATCGAGCTTCTGCTCGGGGTTCGGGGCTCGGGGCTCTTGTTTACAAACATGGTGCTGCCATGGCAACCTCAAAGCCTGGAGAAACCTGATGCCGATGGAACGAAGTCTGACTCATTTGTGCTCAGGTGCCTGGTTCGTTAAATGACTTCCGAAGACAAGTTACCGTCATCACCAACACAACGATAAATACGGCCCGGTTGGGATACGCACTAATACATAGACGGAATTCAGGTGCTTAAAGCCCCTACCAAGTAGAGCTTTGAAGATCGTTATCGTTGCATGCGAGCCTTAGCAGCTTTTGCACCGTGACCAACTTGTTTGCTGCACAACTTGGGTTTGGTTCCGGGCTTGAGAAATTGAGGGCTTCAAAGTTTGGATTCCGATCACGGCTATCTGGCGCAGAACGAGTTCAAACAGGATGCTAGAATGCGAATATTTTCCTAAGTTATTCTTCTGACGAATTACTAAACACTTAGACATTTACGAAATAGGTCGCTTATTAGTTCGTCGAAATGGGTTGAAGAAAGCTGGGAAATATTAAAAACTTACTTTCAAAGTGATAGGCCTTAAATCAAACGGTACGATATTTAAAAAGCTAATTTCATTGGAGCTCATTTCCACCTCGGTGGTTCGGAAAACCCACACGTCGTGCAAGAGAAGCTAATGCACCTAAAACGAAAGACTGACAGTTCTTTGGCAAAGTTGAAGCTGAGAACTTAGCCGACATTTGGTTTCAAAAGGATGGCGTTACCTCCCATACAGCGACAGCCACGATCGATTGTTTGCACCGCATCTTCGGACAGCGAATAATCAGCAGAAATGGTGTTGGGAATTGGCCTCCAAGAAGTTGCGATTTGACACCATTGGACTATTATCTTTGGGGGATCGATGAAAGACAACAGACCAGCAACTATTGACGATCTTAATAGCGAAACTTAAATTACCATTGCCGAGATAGGACCATATCGAAAATGTACTCAAAAATAGGTCGACCGAATGGGCTACTCCAAAGCCAGCCGTGGAGGACATTTGACCAAAATTATCGTAAATTGCTCACCCTGTACTTGACGTTCGCAGTTAACAGTGGAACTTCGATTTGCTAAGCAGGGTAATTAGCAACAGCATCATCGCAGTAAGGGTACGCTACTTGCTGGGTGCGCTCAAATAAAGACGGAACAGATTTCGTAATTGTAGTGATTGGTAACGTAAGTAGATTAGCATAAGCTCTTAAAGAAATTAGCTTGGTTGATAGCTCAAAGCAGTTCATTGACAAGCAGATAGATCAGTGCCGGTAGGTATTTGTATAAGCTGCAATATCGCGCAACGAGGGCAAGCCGTTGAAGGTGAGGCCAAAGCGTTTGCCTGGTTTTGCCGTGATTATTGCTCGATAGCACGCAATCGTCCCGTTTGCCATTTCCCAGGCGTAGCGTATTTTCGGGTATGGTGTCACACCCAAAAATATACAAAAGAAAACAGATTGCTGTTGACTATGGATTTTGGTCGGCCATGAATAAACTCGAATATCCAATTTCGGCCATCTACCAACCTTGCCAAACTGGGCCCTCAGAACTGGGTGATGCCACATGCCGCAGGGCCTGAAGATCTTAAGCGGGATTTAGGTCATACTCGCCGCAAACAGTGGAATTTTCTCAACTAAAACCATACGCCTATCTTTGCAATCAGTGCGCCTCGCGGATAAAAATCTCCTATAGTGAGCCCGGAGTTATCGTCGTAAAACATAAAGCGTGGAGATCGAAATACGAGGTTAAGTATGTTACAATTGCTGCAGTAAGGTGCCACGTGTACAAAAGCAGCAAAACGAAGTGGGTCATGTTCTGGTGCGTAGCGTGTCAGTAAATTGGAGAACGAATTTGTAAACTGCGCAGCCCAGATGGAGAAGTAAGATAGTGCGATTGTGCCCGCTGGCAACATTAATTTGGTTTCAAAGTTTATCGCATAAAATTTACTCATCAGAGATCTCATCCGAAGAAACCTTGAATGTTTTTTTTTGCAGTCGCATTAGATACTAAAAGCCCAGACAGTAACGCTTCAATCAAGTATTTTGCTGAATTCCCTAGGAATATCCCGTTCTGGAATAATGGTCAAGGAATTGTGTAAGCAAAGGAGCGATTCGTTCAGTAAGGCATGGTCGTTCCCAGATCCAGATCCCATCGAGGATCTTCGGCACCAAGGAGCACCGGAGCGCAGAAAAGGTTACAGTGACCAAAGTGGATTCGCCCCAATCCCTAAATGACCGTGGATGACACACGGACCGAGATGTCCCGATGTTCTCACCGCACTACCTCGGATAGCACCGGATGGCGGCATGGATGACGCCCGCCAAAAAACGCCTTTTTCTCACCAGGCGCAGGCGCTTCGACCGCCGGTATTAGCAATGGGATTCCACGCGGAATAGCTTCGCGTGCTGTACGCCCCCCACTAAATAAGCGTCGTCCCACACATTGTTGAGCCTTGTCTCCGTTCGCAAAAAAAAAAAAATTAGAACCCATCGAAAAGAGTAGGACCGATGGTTACCAATTGCCGTCGTTGAGCCAGCGAATGACATCGCATCGCATGACCAAACGCAACAGTGAACGTGTGAGCAATAACAGCTCTCTCTGTATCTCTTGTATCAGCAGACAATCGGAAAGAATGAGACGAAATCTATGTTGGGTTTTGACATGCCGTGGACAGGCGCAGGATGTGCATTTCCTGTTTGTTGGCCGTACACTAAAAAGGGTGGAAACATTTTCGAGGTTCCGCCCACTTTCTTGTGGAGTAGCCAAAATTGAGCAACACTTGAAAGGACGACGCCCGCACGAAGCCAACAGTTTGGCGAATCGTTACCGAAAGATATTCTTGGAATTCCCACGATTTCACTACGAGAAATCGCTTCGATATTCACCGTTTATTGTGACGTACACTTGACATTGCACTTTTACCCCGGTAAGCCCGGAAGACTCGCGAATTCTCTGAATTCTCACAATTAGAGAATTCACGAATTCACGAGTTACTGCGGCCTATACGCGGCTTACGACAAACAAGCACGGGTGGCAGCAGCACAATCGCAAAGCTGTCTATGCTGTCTAGTGGATACTAAATTGGTCAAGGTCATCCTTGACCGCTAATCCACTTCTGTCACCCTTTACCACCCAGCAGCATTTACGGGCGAATAAAATGTGGCACAATGAGTTTCCGACGTCCGACTGTCGGAGGGTTCACCACGACAGAGTGGTTGGAAAGGCGAAATCGGTGCTTCGACAGCGAAATAGAACGGAGGACGGAAATGTGGACACGTGAATACAGAATTCCGCAAGGATTCATTCATGACAGTGACACACCAACTTACTGCAACGCTAATCTTCTGTTGCTTTCTGTAACAATGTGCTTTTTTTACGAGAGGAAGAAAAGACCTGAACGCCAACGTTCTGCAATTGTTGATTGGAGTGTTGATTGGAGTGTAGAAGTAGAGTGGCAAAAAGCAGGGTAAAGGCCTGACTGTTATAGAGATCTTGGTGTTCCACTAACTTAGAGTCTTAGTTTTGTTCGATATTTAATCCCAACAGACTCCCCACAAAGCGAGACGGACGTCGGGCAAGTTTTCCGTAGCGCGCCGTAGTTCGTGCGAAGGTCGTTCGTCTCTTTCGCCTGCCCCAATCAATCGGTAAATCCACGCGATAACGCCCATATCCGAACGTCCGAACTGACATCTTGCGTGCCGCGTGGCGTACAGGAGCAACGTCGACAACGGCTGTTCGAACTGGCCGCCCCGGGTTTTGGGGATTTCTTAGTTGGCCTTGGTTCCGATAGCACCACAAGCCAGTCTCTGCCAGATTGTTCCGAGAGTTGTAAAAGTAGCGGCCGAGGAACTTACGCCCGCGGGAGAATTAATAGAGAACGTGCGCTCATAAAATTGTACTACCCGCGCCCCAATACGACGGCGCCCCTTCACGGGTCCCGGGGATTCGGGGATTCCACCGTCGAGCGGCAGATATTCTGCGACGTTTATCTCTGCACTGGTAATCACTGGGGCAACCAGTACCCCGGGGGGAGATGGGGCTGAGAACCGCACGCAGGCACGCAGGCCAGCGTGCGGCCCTTCGTGGTGGCCCCGGGAGTATCCTTGGGACCTTGCGGATGGAGGACAGCCCGTGAGCTCGCCCGCGTAGATATGTTAACCAATGCCACCCTAATTAACGGTCGCCCAGAAACGCGAACCCTGAAACCTCTCTCTACCATGACCCTCTTTCGTGGGCGCGTGTGGGTTAATTCATCGGTGTGTGTGTGTGTGTGAGTGTATAGTATTGTGTTAAAAATAAAGTCGTAAAAAGCAGGGCCCCAATTCAACGCCCGCACACGTGACGAAGGCGAAGTCGTCCGGAGGAAGCTTTCGCGGGGTCCGAGAACGTCACAGGCCGCGCCGTGGAAGATAAAGTGGTCGCCGTGAGGTACCGGGCAGTCGGATTGGCCGGTCCGGTCTTCCGGTCCAGGGCTCTGGGGACTGGGTCATCTGGGAGCTACCTGCTTGACGCTGGGGATAACGCAGGATTGGTTGCGTTTGCCACTACGACACGAGGAAGACATTGCTAGACCGACCCGTCCAAGTCCCGTCCAGGCAGGAGGTCGGCGAGTGACCTTGTAACGGAAAGATTACAAGCCTGCCCCCCCCCGCTCCCCGGCCCCCCCGCCCCACCTCCGCCCTAACTGGATTGCATATTCATTTGTCGTTAACTCACAGACCGCGGAATTCGGTTCCTGTTCGGCTTCGGGCTAGTGCCAAAAGCCCGTCGCAGTCCTGCGCGTCCCCTCCGTGTGTTCGTGTGACGCGATGGTCGGATAGTTAATCGGCGGCCGGCTCGGTCCTCGGTCCGTGTGGCCTTTGCACGTGTCCTGGCCGTCCACATCGGTGTGAGTGCGTCGCGGTCCACCACACCACAGCCGGTCGGTCACTGGGCACTTGGGCTGGGATTCATTAGCATTCGCTGCCTCGCACCCTGCGCGCAGGACACCCCGCGGGGTGGCTACGCTTCGTCCCCCCCCCCCCCCCCCCCCCGCGGGGGCCTGGCTTCGGTCGTGCAGCACGCTCCCGCTCGCTCGGTAGCGCCGTCTTGGTCGTGGTCGGCGTCTTTTTGCTGTTCCTTCACTCGTCGAAAAGCCGGAGCCACCACCGGGAGTCCTCCCCCGATACAGGTGTGGCTCCTTAGCGTCGTTGGTCGCGTCGCTCTCACCGCTGGGGTGGTTTGGGTTTGGGTTTGGAAATGCTTGACCAGCTCACCGGACTTCAGTCTGGTTGTGATCGCTTGTAGGGCGAGTTGAGTGGAGTTTTGTTTCCCAACAAAGTTGCCAATTCAGGTGGCCCCCTCCGTCCGTGTGTTTCTGTCTGTGTGTGTGTGTGTGTGTGTGTGTAGTGACCTCAGGCTTCGCCGTTTTTCGCCCTCGGGGTAAACGCACGCCACGCTGGTGTCTGTCTGTCTGTCTTGTCTGTTGGCTGGCTTGCATCTGGGAACTGTCAAACGGGCGATCCTTAATCGGTGAACGACCCAGACGAGCCACTGGGCGCGGTTTCTCAGTGTGTGTGTGTGTGTGTTTTGCGTCGGTCCCAAACACTCCTTCGAAGAAACGCTAGCCTCACGGCCGCGCCCGTTGTGCACAGATCCGGATGACATTATGACAGGTGCCGAGTAGAGCTGGATGTTGGTCCACGTCCGGTCCGGTCGGTCCCAAGAGGAGCCTCTCCCGGGGAACACACATGGGGATCGGGAATGCAGTTGTCAGCCACAGCCCGCTTGTCAGATTTGTTGTTACTCCCGCATCAGCGAGAGTGAGAGAGAGATGGAATGTAATTCGTAGCATTTCCAAGTAGTCGACCTTTTTTGGGACGAGATTGTTAGCGGCGGTTTTGAGGCGGTTTCTGGCTGGGTTTATCTGTGAGTTGGAACGTCAGCTACCTGACCTCTGTGTGTGTTTGTGTGTGTGTGTCGCAGGCCATCATCCCAATCAAAAAAGCGGCAACGATCAACTGCTTCTTGCGCCCAGGACGCGGCCGGCCGGCCATCGACTTCGTCCGACGTGAAATCGATAAACTGTAGCGTCTCCACAGAACTACATACTAGAAGTTGTTTGACCTCCACGGCTGGGCACGGGCAACGGACTGACTGTGAGGAGGGTATGCGGGGGCCGGGAAAGAGGGGTGTATGCAGTGTTCTTCGCAGTGTAGACAGACACACAGCACACTCAGGCCAGCGATACCACGGACCGACCGGCGTGTGTGACAACCCGTTTGCTGCCTTTAACTAACTGCCGGTACCTGGTGTACTACCTGTGTACTAGCTCTTGCCCCTCCACGACCTCACCCAACGGCGTGGAGGCATCTCAACGATCTCTTCCAGCGATAGAGAGAAAGAGAGAGAGAGAGAGAGAGAGAGAGAGAGAGAAAGAGGGAGAGGGAGATAGTTGATTAGCCCCAAAAAAAGGCCAAGACAAGAGTCCATCGACGCTAGGCGCAGGATACGGACACGGATCACGGACACCAAGGGGGGGATTTCTCTTTCCAGTGGTGCACGGATCGGAGGAATCACGCAAGTTCCGACGCCCGCGTTTTAGGACCCCTCCCCGGAGCCCCTAGGCCCAAGAGCCCAAGTAAGCTAGCAGGTTAGTGACACTACAGCGCTACCGCCGCTGTGGCGTGGCGTGGCCGGCGCTGGACGGGGCAACCCAACCACCGCCGAAACTTCCACCCGTGTGTGTGTATGTAAATAGTACCGTGTGTGTTCGGTTGGTGTGGTGTAATTATGTTGCCTTTCTCCACGGTTTCTTCTCCAATTCTTTCTTCCCGTTTGCGTTAACCTCGACGAGGCTCGACCTCCTGCGCTAGCTAGTAGATTTCTCGCCGCGCTCATCATCAGCCCGCGCCAGTCATAAATCATACTTCAAACCACGCCCGCCAACCCCCACCCCCTAGCCCCTACCATCCGAGGTCCTAAGGCTTGTTTTGAGCGTGTGCCTCGGTCTCAAGAATTCGGCCTCTGTGCGCGTACGCCACGGGGCAAGTAGGAGCTTTAGCGTAAGACCCTGAAGACCTGAGATTTGCGCAATTAGGACTGGACATATTAGACAGTCTTGTGGGCGGTGTGTGGTGTGACGTATGGAGTGCTATATGGAGGGACATTGAACGCCTGAGGGTTCGTGGTTGTGTTGACCCCACGCTTAGGGGGGGTTCTGTGGACCCGATAACCGAGCCAAGCGAACGATAACGAGAACGCAGAACGGCATAGAGTGATAGAGCGAAAGATATTGTAGAGCCTTTAGGGGGGCACCGGTTGTCACGCAGTCACGTCAACACACCGCTACAGAAAGCAACAGCGATGTACCAGAACAAGAAGATCCCTGAGGTAGAAACGGCGAAAGGATAAATCGTCGAAGGAACGATCGAATCGGGACACTACGAAGACTGTCGAAGCAGGAGAAAGAAAAAGGTTCTAAGGTAGACGTAGACAAGTCACGCCACGGCAGTTCCGGTATAAGGGCCAGGTTCGTTCCGTTCTGTTCCGGTTCCATCGCTTCCATCTTCTGGACTTCAGCGCCTGTCACCCTGTTCCCAAATCCATCATCACTCTGCGTGTGACTGCGACGCGACGCGACGCTGCCCGTCGGATCGTATACTGCGTGTGTACTACGCTTACGCCATTTCGTATACCTACCTTTACATCGCTAGCCTACCACTTCTACATTCTGTGTTCGTGTGCTCGTGCGTCTGTGTGTGTGTGCCATTTGTGCGTGTGCTGAGCCCGGGCGGAGCTTCGAGACGATGTTCACTGTAAATATTTGCCTTCTGGCCCCATCAAGTCTTCTACCACACCACATTATCGCCATGCCCTTAGGCTTCGCTCGGCTTACCTAGGCCGTAGAACGTAAACTGCATACGCATACTTCCCCTCCGCTTCCCTTCCGCCTGAACCGACACACGGCTCGGTCCGACTCGGGCGCATCCCGGCTTTATCTGTAGTTGGGACTGGTTGGGCGCAGTTGATCCAGCGTCAAAGTCACGGGTCCTTTGCATGACCGTTGGTATCGTCTAGTAGTAGTGCCCGCCGAACTGCTCATGCTGCGCGTGCTTTGTTAACCCCATGCCTACAACAGCAACAGCTACAACAACAACATCAACAATCGTAACCGCTAGGGAGTGACACGCGTCACCAGTAGAGACCCATCCTGAGTAGGTGTTGTGCTCGACCCTTCGTAGACTAGTGCGTGTGTGTGTGTGTGTGCCTGTGTCCATTCGCATCCATGCTTTACGTTTATGTAAGTACTACAGGAAGTCGCTTTGCGGAAGGCACACAACCACCAAGGCTTCCAGATCCCCACCATCCCTCTGCTTTTTGCTTCTTTTTTCACTCTCTTTCTCGCTCTCTCTCACTCTCTCTTTCACCCTTTCTCTCTCTCTCTTTCTCTCACTCTCTCTCTCTCTCTCTCTCTCTCTCTTTCTGGTTCGCTGTGCTTTCATCTGCAAAAAGTAGCTCATTAGCTAAGTAGCCATCACCGCTTCTTGCAGTTTTTCTTTTTCTCGACTCTTCATATTCGTCAGCTCAGCGCTCCCTCTACTGGTCTACTGGTGGCCAAGCAGCGCGTAATCGGGGACCCTAGGTTATGTTCCTCGGACCCCACGGAGGTTTCCACATATTGGGTCAAGTCAAACGGTGCTCGGTGCTGGCTTTTTTTAAATAAAAATATTTTTCACTGCAGATCAATCGCAATCCACTGACATGGTAAAGGTGTTTGGATTTGGAACTACCGAGTACTTGACTTTTAAAACGTCAAACTTCATTCTGAAAATTGTCAACATTTAGTAAACACTTTGACATTTACGAAGAGGGGAGGCCATACGCTTGCAGAAAGTTGAAAAATCTTCCAAAGTAGTGAGTCTTCGTACTCAGATCATGATTTCTGATCCTAGTTCATCATGATGAATGTTCTGGTCTAGATTGTTGCTCGCCTAGCGTGCTTCGCCCAAAGTGAAATTGTGCAATTCTTCAGAACCCTTTTTTCTACTCAATGCAGCTTTGCTTCGCTCTCGACCGGCAGTGACTGAAGCTGTGGTTATTAAAATAGGGCGCCTGAAACGGAGCAAGTGTTTCAGCAAGAGGCTGTTTACTTGAAGACGTTTACTTGAACCAATATGTCGCAGCGCCAGGGGGTTGGTGGGGCAGATAGCTTTTTAATTGCACGTCAACGCGCCGTTTTTTTTTGTCTTCTTTTTGCTGCCCGTCGACCAACTTTCTGCGCCACGATTAGCGAACTGTCATGGCGCCCGCCATTAATGTCTTCCTACCACCAGGGCGACCGGGGCTAGGGCTGGGCTGGGGCTGGGGTGTTAATAGCGCCTCGCTCGGGTGAGACCTGCCCGAAGTGACCTTTCCCCCCGGGGGGGGCGAGAAGTGGGTTACCTTTTCTCCTTATCGTCTCCTCGCCATCGCCACCGCCGGTGGTGCTGGTGTCGAGAATAAGGCGCCATCCTGTGAGGCGCAGTGATTCCTAATTGCACGTGTATACTATGCGGACCCCCAGGGGGTCCTTCGTGTCCTTCGTCCATTTTATGACTCGCCACCGGGTTTTTTTGTGTGGATCGGAATGACGTGAAAACCGAGCGAAAAGTCCTTGCGTGCGTGCGTGCGTAGTGGTGTGTGTGTGTGTGGGTGTTTGCGTCGCAGTGGGCTAGGACTCAGGGGACTTTTCTTTGTCACCTTTGGTTGGTTGGTCTACATTGCACAGCAGCACGATAAGACGCCGCGTAAGGTCGCGACCAGGTTTCGTGTCGTTGGCGTGGCGAAGAGGTTTCGACGTTTTGCTCCCAGTTTTTTTTGCTTTTGTGTGTGGTTCTGCCACAAGCACAGTCAGGCACCGTGTAAGGTGGCTAAATTTAAATTATGTATGCCATATTTTAACTACATACACACACGTCAACGGCCCAAGTCCAGCACAGTGACGGGGCAGGTGGGAGCCAAGATGTCATGGTCCAAATTTTGTCCGGCCCGCCGGGTCTACTGTGGCCACTTGTCTCGGGCCTACACTCCATAGCTGGGCTGCGGACCGAGGACCTGCCCAATTATTTCGTGGCGTTTCGTGTACTTAAGTTTCGCATGGCCGTATGTTGACACTCACGCGCTCTGTGTGCCGCTATTTGTAGGTTAGGTTAGTGAGTCCGGTCTTGCGCTACGTGCTGTGCTCCTTTTCCTCCCCTCTCTGCTCCTTTTCCTCCCTTCCGCACTGCGCCTAGCGGCGGTCGGTAGCGTGATGCATGGCCTAGCGTAGGTACGTAGGCGTTTTTGTTGCCTTACATATATGTCACCGCCTGGTATCAATTATAGTTTCTAAGGTATTTAAGTCAATTTCCAACCATTTCCCCCATTTCGCTGCGTCAACGTCCCGGTGCCCGGCCTGAGCGGCACGAAACGCCCAACGCCCGGTGGAAGACCGAGGTGGAGAGCACCCGGACCAAGATCTCGGACCCATATCTTCAACTTCAACTTCTCGAGAGAGCTCTCATTCCAACGTCCCCTTACCACAGGATCTGGGCGATGATGCCCAGATGTTGTTGATGGCTCAACAACATTTCATTAGGTTCGCCTCCGGAACCTGGTCCAGACGATTTGAGACAGCGCGACCCACCCGATCCACTCCACCGCGACCACCCAGCTCCCATGGACGTATGGAGACCTCTCAGACTCCGCGGACTCTCATAGGGATTTGGTCCCAGACGTCTCCCATTGACAGACTCTCGAGTCTACTGATTATCTACTACCTGACTCTACGCTCTCTACGGAAGAGAATTTTCTGGACTCTGAACTTTGGAGGTCTTGCCTGTTGGAGATCTTAGCCGAGTGCTCTCCGGGCCGGGCTCGCTCTCGATTGCGAGGGTGCGGGTGGTCGTGCGCGCGCGCGCGCGATGGGGTGAACGCCTTCTGCGCTCTCTTATTGGACTCACTCTAAGCTCGAAAGCTCGAGCTTCTGAGAATGTCTCTTGTGCGTGTGTGTGTGTGTGTGTGTTTATCCACTCTCTTGCAAACTCTCTTGGTCCAGTACTCGAACCACGTGGACACGACTGCTTCCAGTGAGCTCGACGACGACGACGACGACGACGACGACGAGGAGGGCGACGACGACGCGGTCCCGGAACAGGACTCGGAGGACGCGGCAAGGCTTCTACGAGCACGCGGCCACTTCCGGCCTTCGGAGGAACTTGAGCAAGAGGACGGGTTCGAGGGCAGCCCGAGGTGGGGCGCGAGTCGCAGAACCGGAAGTCGCAGGACCTCCGCCGGTCGGCGGGCTGACGGTGGGCACCGCCCGCCCCCCTACCATGCACTAGCGGCGTTCGAGGTCCCGGAGGAGGAGGAGGTCCAGTACGACCGCGACCGGGCCGTGGTACCGTGGGACAGCCATGCGCACAGCCCCCGCACCCGTCGCGTCTGCCGTCGCCGCCGTCGTGCTCTACCGTCACCACCACCACCAGCCGCGCGGTACCGAAGCAAGTGCCCGCCGTCATCGCACCTAGAGCGGAAGGCGCACCTACGATCCAGCAGCTTCTTGGACTTGGAGCACCACCAACACCAGCACCAGCACCAGCACTATTACTATTGCGACGACGAGGACGAAGACGACGAGGACGAGGACGACGAGGACGACTACTATATCCAGGGTCACTACTACGAGCGCCAGCCGCCGCCGCCGCCGCCAACCAACTACTACCACTACCACCATCAGGAGCGCCATCCGAGGCCCGAGTCGGGACATCGCAGGATGGACCAGTCTAGTGGTGGTGGTGGTGCTAGTGACGCTGACCATCCGGTAGAGCGCCCGAATCCGTCGCCGGCCGCCACTACCTCCGCCGCCACCGCATCGACGAGCGAGCTCGCCGGCGACCCGACACGACACGACGCACCCGAGCGCGCCGGCCCTAAGATGGCGCTGACCGCCGAAGATGGCGGCGGCCGAAGCTCGCCAGCGAAGGCCGCTACCGTCGTCGGGCCGGGTCCGAGCGGCAACGCACTGCCCGGTGGCCCGCCAGTAGCTTCGATTCGCTCGAGCACGACGGTGCTGCCAGCCACGAACTCCGCCGACTCGGCCACGACTCAGGCACCGCCTCAACAGCCGCCAGCAGCAGGAGCAGCAGCTGCGAGCCAGGCTCTCGCAAGTGACACGCCACAACCAGTGAAACCGTTGCCGGCCCCGCCACCGAATAAAGGGCGCCCGCCCGGCAAGGATCGGTCTCCCGGAGCGGCCGCCAACAGTAGCAGCAGCAGTCCGCACCTCAACAATCTATCAAACGCAGGAGCCGCCGCCGGACAGCCGCCGGCCACATTCAACCACCAGCACCAGCAGCAGCCCGCCCGGCCACCGAGCAGCCCGCTCAGTAGCCCGCAGGAACCGTCGTTTCCGGCGCCCCGGGGACCGCCACCGATCGCGGCCGGTATCCGGCCGCGCAAGGGCGGCTGGAAGAGCCGCCAGGCGGACAGCGGCTCGTTCGGGAACAACCCGGCTCCCAACGGCGACGACGAAGACCCCGCCACCGCAGGATCCGTGCCCCCGCTGGTCCGACGCCAGCCGATCCACGTCAATCCGGTCATCAACCGTGACAAGCTCGCCAGTGGCGGCGGCGTCGTAGGTGGAGGCGGCGGTGGCGGCGGCGGCTGGGGTCAGCGGCAACGCCAGAACCAGAGCCAGGGCCCAGGACCTGCTGGACCCGGCGGCGGCGGGGGTGGTAGCCGCGTCCAGAGCCCGGCAGCGCCACCTGCTGCTGCTGCGGTTGCGGGTTTTGGCGGAGGCGGCGGCGGCGTCCAGCCGTCAATGGAGGCCGCGTCTGACCCGGCGGCTCAATCAGCAACACCAACGGCGGCGGCGACCACACCAGCGGCTGCAGCAGTCACCGCGTCCGGTTCGGGTAGCGGCAGTGGTTCGCAGTCATCGCAGGTTGCGGCCATCAGGCGGAACCACCAGCAGCAGCCGCGCGGCCCGGACTTGGGGCTGGAGCTGGCCGGTGACCTGGCCGACAGTGTCCCCGGGCCGTCGGGGCTACTGCCGAGCAACCCGGGCGTGCCTGGCACGATCGGGGGCAACCCGCAGTCACGCTACTCAAACCTGTCGTTCTGGAAGGCGCGCAGGGTGCTGTTCTACCGGAATGGCGATCCCTTCTTCCCCGGCGTCGAGTTCCGGTTCAAGCCGGGCCGCGACATCTGCACGCTCGAGGCACTGCTGGACAAGATCTCCGCCCGGATGGACCTGCCGCGCGGGGCCCGCTACATCTTCTCGATGGACGGCGACCGCAAGTACGCGCTGGACGAGCTGGAGGACGGTTCCAGCTACGTCGTCTCGTCGTTCAAGGTGTTCAAGGTGAGTTCGGACCTGGGCGGGACCGGGCTGGGCTGCCGTCCGCATCGAGAGTCCATCGATCGGGGCAAGCGAAACGGGGTCTCCTCTCGGGGTCTGGTGTCGGGGTCTCTTTAATAGCCGGTCTCAAATAGGTCAAGCGCCGACCCTAAAGTCGGTCGAATCCGGTGTTCGGTCAGTCGGCCGAAATGTGACCACCTCCGGTCAGAAGTAGACCAGCGCGACCAGCGACAGTGAGAATGAGAGCGAGCGAGAGAGAGTAAACAATCGGCCAATCTGGTGTGGACCAGGCCTAGCATGCACGTAATAGCGTAATAATGCCCATGACGCACGCGGGAAGTCAAGAAACGGTGCGCCCCCTTACGTGTGTGTGCTCCCGAGGAGTTCCTTGGACACCACACCTTGGACACCTCGGGTCTGCCGCGATGCGGGATGTTTGCCTAGCGAGCCTTTGATTTATGCGACCTGCTGCTCCGGTTTCTGCGACCTGGTGAAACGCTTGGGTATATTGGACCCGTGAGGGGGAGCCCAACTGGGCAACTGGGCAACTGGGCAACTGGGCAACTAGGGTTCTCGGCAAACGAGAACAGGGTCAAAGGAATTAATTGGCCCACCCCACACACACACACACAGCGTGCGCGGCGAGGTGTCGAATTTTGGGCGATACCTTTGGGCGAAAGTAGTCCGCAGTAGGGTGGGCGTAGAAGGAGTAGATTCGTAGGAGTTCCTCGCTCGAAGTCCCAGGCCGCCGCGTGATATAATCGGGGGTTCGCGCGCGAGAGTTTTGCGCAGACGCTGGGCACGGCCACGGACCCTCAAGGTACGGTCCGCCGAGGAACCGTTGGGGGGAGGGGGGGAACCGATGCTAATTACCATTACTTCAGACCCAGTACCCTCCAGCAGCGATCTGTGAGGCCAGGCAAGACCAAAGGAGCAACACGGTCGAGCGGCGTCCCTCGAGAGGGAGCGAGGGCGCAATCGTGCTTGTGTGTGTGTGTGTGTGTGTGTGCGTTGGGCAGCATAATGTGAGGTCCAGGTGACCATGGAACCGTAGTCGGGTCAGTGTACACTGCTAACCGGATGAAAATAGACGTGCGAGTGCGGGTGAGTTTGCTGATCCTGATCCCAATTCTTCCGTTCAGTCAGCTCACAGTCAGACCTCAGGCAGTTGGTGCAGAGTTGGTGAAGAGCCGCCAGTAGCCACACGAGGCGAACTAGAGTATGTCCCGACGTTCCGGCGGGTAAAGCGCAACGAGAAGAACGCGCACTCTTTTATCTCATCCGTTACTCGTCCGTACGTGTCGTTCCAACGGGGGGGGGCGACCTATTGGGCGAACGGATGGATCTGAACAGCGAAGCCAATTGGAGCGCTGCCAGCGCGTGCACCTGTTCTGTGATTGGCGAACGACCGCCCGCTATCGGGCGGTCCTGCTCCTGCACACGCGCCGTGCGCTGCGACGGGTACTCCCGGGTGCGAACCACCAGTACAAAGTTGACAGATGACAGCTAACTCTCGACACCTATGGACGCCACCAGCCACCACCCCGAAAGGGACCGAACGCCTTCACACCTACACCGAACACAGGTGCGCCGGACCCACCTGGGCGAAGATAGCGCCCATAGCGTAATCCAGGCCATCAGACGCAGGTGGTCCAAACCCCTGCCGCTGCCTCTGCAGAGGTAGAGCATTGCGCCAAACGACAGATAATTGGGCTAGCACTTTTCACCGGGTAGAGCCTCAGCAAAATAGTTCAACTGTGGAGGTCACTCAGGGTGTGTGTGTGTGTCCAAATTTCGTTCAGGGTCAATGGAGCGGACCCAGCGGCAGCGGTCAACCTTGTGCTGGCGCGGAATGGGCCAATTTGGGCTCTGCACGGCTCTGCAGAACCGGCGACCGGGTGTGGGGGGGGGGGGGCCCTGACTGGTCAATTATGCGCAACACTTGAGGCTAGGGTCCAGCGGTTGGCCTTCAAACCGCGGGAGCACGTGCTGGACGCAACATTTGGGCGGAATTGCTACCCCGGGACCCTCGGGGGTCAAATTATCACTCATCAATTCCAACGACTCGCTAGACCCCACAAGACAATCGGGGGTGCCGCCTCGTGTAACACTCGTGTCCGGGAAGTCGCGAGTCCGGCCGTGACCTTCGCCGATCGATCCACTTTTTTGGTCGCGGAGTATCGCGCCTAGCATTGCTACCAGGTTCCAAGTTCCCAAAACTAGATCCGGATCCGGATCTCCTCGTGGAACTTCTAGTGGAAGACTTGCGGGCAGTCTTGGGGACACTTGTGGACCCCGCAAACCGGGTGTACTAATGAGCCAGCCCCAGGTCTCCTGGGTACTAACCTCTTGGGGTGTTGGTCTTGGTCGGTTCTGGGGTTCCTAGGAAAATCGATTCCACGCCATGGCTCAAGGTTTTCTGCGCGGTCTACACGCTGGTGGGGGGGGGGCAAGTATCTTGGGGCATTATCAGTGCATCAGTCTTCTCATGACGTGCTGGTGGGTGATGGATGTACCACACCCAAATACACACCGCCGCCACCGCCAACTGCGCGGACATCATAAGTGGACAAAGTTTGCCACACATTTGATCGCTATCGCTTGATGGGATCGAGATTTCTATCGGATGGTTGATAGCTGCCGCCTGCCACCGGACAAAACGATCCCTCATCGCTCCAGCGGACGTGACGGTGCGCTGTATCCTCAACCGGGCCCCGCCCGGGGCTAATTGCCCGGCTGTGTCCTGTGGGCGGCAGGTAACAACCCATCAAACAAAACAAAAAGGAAGAGAGAAAAGGGAGCAAAAAAAAAAAAAAAAAAACGATAAAACAAATCCCCGAAAGACCGAGGCTGACGACGCGTGGAGCGTGTCCTCCGGTACGACCACGACCCGGCGCAAAAAATCCAATTAAAAAAAGCAACCGGGGTGGCGGTGGTTCGAGAAAAAGTTTGAGCCATTTAATTTAATTCATTTATTCAGGGACTTTCTTTGTATGTGGCGCCCGCGGTGTTGCGGGCGCCGAAGCTGAAGGACGAAGGACGGCAACCGAGCCACGCTACGCCGAGGTCGGGTTCCGTTTTGCGAACGCGACCGCGGCACGGCGGCGAGCGTGCCGGATCCGTTACACATATGGACTCACACCACACACGGACAAGGTGTGTGTGTGTGTCTGCAACCCTCCGCCGTAAGTAACCATAATTAGGATGACGTGTGCCGTCGCGTACACGAATTCCATCGTCATCGCCGTCGCCGTCTTCGTCTTCCTGTCTCGGGTCTTCCACATGCAAATTGCGCGGCACGCCGACAACAACTTCTTGGGCCTGGGAACTTTTGGCCCTCGGGCCCCGGGGTGAGGTGTGCCGAGTCGAGCCGTGTGTGACTGGACTAGTATCCGCTTCGTGTCCTTGCTGGCGCTTTCGCGCGATTGATTTTTGTTTGTGGTCTGTGGGTCTGGGGTTTCCCCAAGTCTAGCACCCCAAGAGAGAGAGAGAGAGAGAGAGAGAGAGAGAGAGTTGCGGACAGACGCGGCGCCGTAAGGAGCTGGCTGGCTGGCTGGGTGCCGGAATGCGCTCGTACCTCTCGGTCGCGACACCAACTCTTGGGTGTGGTGTGTGAGGGCATTTTACAGCACTTACTCGTTCGCTGACGTGCTCGCGACGAGGTACCGGACTGCGGTCGGTTCTCCAGTCCAGTCCAGTCGACTGGAGAGCGTGCTGCCAGGCGGACGGTCGCAGGACGAACCCTTCCACTGGCACAGGCTGGCGTTCGACGTTGCGACGTTGACGTGTGGGAGCTTCACACAGTGGAGTCCTAATAGCTCACTGCTGGCTCAGGTGTCTCCAATTTCCACGCGGGTCGTCTCAGTGCGCTCAGTGAGTGTGTTTGTGTGCGTGTGGAGCTCGATCGAACGATGAGCCGGGCCACGGCTCGGAGCGTTCCTCCACGAACCTGAGAACGCCCAGAGACAAAGCCCAGACTGCCGATAGTGCGATAGTTCTGGACGATAGACTCGATCTTGGTCACCGACCAACAGACCAACAGACTGCTCCGGAACCAACGAGCGCCCGACCACCAGCCCCCACCGCGGAACATCTGTGCGGATGATTGACGGCAAAGAGGAGTCGGCGGCGTTCGTGATACTGACCGGCTCGATGTACCATCACCACCCCCACCACCACTACGGCGGTGCCATCGGTGGAAGCACCTACACGCAGGTTCGCATCCGCGGATTGATTGGATCGGTAAAAAAAGCACACCGTTACGGAAAGCAACAGAGATTACAAGGTGTCTCTGCAGACGCCGGCCACAGACCGCTCAGCTCAGCGGTTGCCGACGTATGCCAGGCGGTGAAACAGGTTGGCCAGCATTGAGCATCCATCTCCATTGAGCAGATTCATCTCCAGTCACGTCCAGAGTAGCGTGGGTGACGGCCCCGTCGCCGTATAGCCTACATTCTGGGCTACGGGGTCCGCACGTCCGTCCGTGGGCAGAAAATATTGATCGGGCCGCAGGTACCAAGGCAGCCGTCGTTCGCAATGAGCCCGGCCACTTCCGGGCCGCGGGCGCGCACAGGGAACGTGACAAACCGCAGCCTGTTTGTTTGGGCTTCTGGGCCGCTCGGGTTGTAGACACACACACTCGTGTGTGTGTGTGTAATACAGTGGAAAGCAGAAAAACAATAACAGAAAAAAAAATGGCAATTCCAGCGAAACTGGAGCAGGTCGCAGAGAGGTCCCGCGTTTGGATCTTGGTTGGCCACCATTAGTCGCGCGGCCTACTTGGGCCGGGGGGGGTGGGGTGGGGTGGGGCGAGGTGCAGGGTAGTCGTGAGAGAGTTACGGCAAAGGTAGTACCGGTAACCGAGTTTTACGGGGTGCGGTGCAAAGTTTTGCGACTTACGTTTCGGTCCAAGAGCCGAGCGAGCGAGCGAGTCCAGGCTGGGACTTTTCGTCAGGTATTCGGGGGGAGGGGTGGGACGCGTGCTGCCCCCCCCCACGAGAGATCTACTCTCTGTACCGGACTGACGTATTGGGGTATTCGCTTTGTGTCCCTGTACAGCCGGCCAGCTACGGGAAGAAGAATGGTGTGTGGTACGCATCGCCCGGCAACCAGGGCTGGGGTATCGGTGCCGCCGGTGGCGCTACACCCGCACGGCTCGGCCGCAAGCCGTCGGTCACCGAGGTGGACAACATGGCGTCGGGGAGCCTGAAGCCGAGTGCCGGGCGTGTGATCCGCATCATCAACAGCCACGACCACAGTGTGCAGGTAAGTCGACTCAGACACGGGTATCTGACAGCTGTCACGTGATATCTGACAACTGACTGATCGGACGTCTCGCCTCCTGCAGTGCCGCGTGCTGCTGAACCTGCGCACCTCGCAGCCGTTCGAGGAGGTCCTGGAGGACCTCGGGCAAGTGCTGAAAATGATCGGAGCCAAAAAGATGTATACCAACAACGGTCAGGAGGTGCGCAGCTTCTCCCAGCTGCGCAACGAGTTTGCCGAGGTGGAGACGTTCTACCTGAGCAACACGCCCTCCCTGCCTCTCGGGGCGCTCGGCCCGGGCGTGATCCCGCCGTCACCCGGGCGCCGCTCGCGCTCCCGGCTCGGCGGTTCCATGCCGGACGACCTGTCGAAGACGGCCACGGCACGGCAGCGGGCCCGCAGCAAGAGCCGGCCGCGTGTCCTGTACGTGCCGGAGAATGAGCTGGTGCGCGCCTCGTCCGACTACCCGCTGCTGGACGCGATGAAGGAGGAACCCACCCGCATCACGATCCGCGGCTTGCGGCGCACCTTCTACCCGCCCATCCATCATCCGCCCATTGATAACGCACCGCCGGACAAGAAGCTCTCGCTCTTCTGGGTGTAAGTATCGCGGACTTCGCGCGCAGTCCACAGTCCACTGACAGTCCTGACACCCGGCCTTCCACAGCCACGGCTACCGGGGCATCGACTCGAAGCGTAACCTGTGGGTGCTGCCCTCTGGCGAGCTGCTCTACTACGTGGCGGCCGTCGCCGTGCTGTACGACCGGGAGGAGGACGCCCAGCGCCACTACACTGGCCACACCGAGGACATCATGTGGTAGGTAGCGCCCAACGGTACTTAGCCCATTAGGCTCTAGCTAAGCGCTCCCACACATCCCACACAGCATGGAGGTGCACCCGTCGCGGGAGCTGGTCGGGTCCGGGCAGCGGGCGGGCCGGGACCGAAAGTCGCAGGCTCACGTCCGCATTTGGAGCACCGAGTCGCTGCAGACACTGTACGTGTTCGGGATGGGTGAGCTCGACTCGGGCGTCATCGCGGTCGCCTTCTCGCAGCTGAACGGTGGCAGCTACATCCTGGCGGTGGACGCCGGCCGCGAGAGCATACTGTCCGTGTGGCAGTGGCAGTGGGGCCATCTGCTGGGCAAGGTGGCGGTAAGTATCCGAGAGGCTGGCCCGGCCACTGGACTCCGGGCGGAGACCTAAACCGGACCTTGCTCTATCGCTCTTTCCACAGACCCTGCAGGAGGGCATCTGGGGCGCCACGTTCCACCCGCTCGATGACAATCTCCTCATCACGCACGGCCGGGGACACCTGGCTTTCTGGCACCGGCGGAAAGATGGGTTCTTCGAGAAGACCGACATCATCAAACCGGTAAGCAGAACCGCACCGCTGTCTGTCTTGGCCAGAGCTATCTCTGACTAAAACGCGAGTCTCGAGATGTTCCGAAATATTCTTCCCCTAACCTAGCTACCTGGAGAGTGCCCTTGAGCTACCTTGAAGTCCAAGTGTTCTTGTACATTTTACAATATATTAAACTACTTGTTGCGTCGTCGACGTTTGCGTCTGCGTTACCTAGATATAGTAGATTACTTCAATGTGTCTACGGATCCAGATCTTCGGCTATGTGATACTAGGCCAGGATCTGGTCTAGGCAAATGGGCTTATAGTCGATGACCATTCTCATATATCCGGTACAGCCGGCCAGGACCTTCGTCACCTGCGTCCAGTTCGAGCCAGACGGCGACGTCATCACGGCCGACAGCGACGGGTTCATCACGATCTACAGCGTCGACGCGGACGGGGCGTACTTCGTGCGCATGGAGTTCGAGGCCCACAACAAGGCCATCGCCTGCATGGTCATGCTGTCCGAGGGTACGCTCATCTCGGGTGGCGAGAAAGACCGCAAGATCGCCGCCTGGGATTCGCTCCAGAACTATAAGCGCATCACGGACATCAAGGTACGGTACGGGGTTCCGTTTGAGAGGCTAGATGACTAATCAGCCACCTCGCTCGCTGGACTGACAGCTGCCCGAGTCAGCGGGCGGCGTACGGTCGATCTATCCGCAGCGACCGGGGCGCAACGATGGCAACATCTACGTCGGCACGACGCGCAACAACATCCTGGAGGGATCGCTGCAGCGGCGCTTCAACCAGGTCATCTTCGGGCACGGCAAGCAGCTGTGGGCGCTGGCCGCTCACCCGGACGACGAGGTGTTCGCGACCGGCGGCCACGACAAGTTCGTGGCCCTCTGGCGGCGCCAGAAGCTGATCTGGACGACCTCGGTCGGGTACGAGATCATCTCGCTCGCGTTCCACCCGTACGGTGCGGCCCTGGCGGCCGGCAGCTCCGAGGGCCACCTAATCGTCATCAACGCCGAGAACGGGGCGACGATGCTGACGATCCGTGTCTGCGGCTCACCGCTGAACGCCGTCGAGTTCAACCAAGGTAGGGACCAACAGGACCCACAATGTTCCAGGGACCATACTCTGACCACATTTTCTTTCTCTCTCTCTGTCGTGGTAGTCGGCGACATGATCGGCATCGGGTCACAGAACGGCAGCATCTACCTGTTCCGGGTGTCGCGCGACGGCTTCTCGTACAAGAAGATCAACAAGATCCGCGGCTCGCAACCGCTGACGCACCTGGACTGGAGCTCGGAGGGCAACTTCCTGCAGTCGGTCACGGTCGACTTCGACCTGCTGTTCTGGGACGTGAAGTCACTGTCGCCGGAGAAGAGCCCGATCGCGATGAAGGACGTCAAGTGGATGACCAGCAACAGCACGGTCGGGTTCCTGGTGGCGGGCCTGTGGAACAACCGGTACTACCCGGCGCCGGCCAACACGGTCGTCACGACGACGGCTCGCACCGCGGCCCAGGACCTGCTGGCGTCGGGCGACGCCGACGGCTACCTGCGCCTGTTCCGCTACCCCGTCATCACGCCCCGGGCTGAGTTCACCGAGGCGAAGGTGTACTCCGGCACGCTGGCCTGCCTCAAGTTCCTGTACGGCAACCACAGTCTGGTGACGGTCGGCGGCACCGACGCGTCGCTCATGATCTGGGAGCTGACCGAGGAATAGCCACTGTGGCCACCGTGGCGTACCGGGATCGGCGTCGGGGGCACTGGGGGCGGCGGCACCGCCTCACCATCAGGTAATCCTCACCTCAGCACCGCACCGTTGCACCACACAGCCCTCGTCCCCGTAGCAAGCCATCTTCACCACCACCACCATCATCATGATCACCATCATCATCAGTCCGAGTCCGAGGTCGAGGTCGAGGTCCCGGGTGACCCGGGTGGGAGCGCAGTGGATGACAGCCTCGCATGGGACCACCATACTGCTGCTGCTACTACTACTGCTACTACTACTACTAGACCATCCACAAACGGTACAGCCGATCCGCCATGGGTATTTATGCCAAAACCGCTCCAATCTACCAATCCACCAGAATGCTCAGAACAGCTCCAAAGAACCACCACCAACGACACGCCCTGTAGCTACCTCTACAACAACACCTCGTAGCTCTGGTCCTGTTCTTCTTCTTCTGCAATCAAACCATGTCTTGCATGTTTAGTACGCAGCTCCGCACCAGCAGTAGGTTTGGTCCAAATTTCATTCCTTGCCGAGTCCAATGTCGTCCAAGGCACCAAGGGTAATATACTGAGCACACCTCCCTATATCGAAGGTCTACGTCAACGTCTTGACGTACGACGTAATTTTGGGTAACTTTTTGGGAATATCAACGCAGTTGTTGTTGTAAAAGAAACTTGCCCGTTACTTTTTGGAACTTGGCAACTGAAGTACGGCATGCCTTCCGATATCTCGTCCAGCTGTCCGAGCTCGCTCGCTCGTGGAGATCCCTTAAAGCCTCTCAAGCCACTGTCACACGTTCGCTTCGCTTAAACGGTAGCGTCGCATAGTCCAAAACGATTACGATTAATCAGCACCCGGAATTGGTTTGCATTCATATTGTTTACAGAGCAACCGAAGTAGCGTGTCAGCGTCAAAACTCGACCACCATAATGCAAAGCAAATGATCGGAATCAACTATCCAATTGGAAGGTTAGTGTCCAGTTCGGCAAAGCAATTGGAATGTAGAATTTGTTACCGTACCGCGATGTGGCCAGTCTCGGCAGCGGGAACTGGTCAGAAGTGGCCGGATCCACAAGCACCACGAGCTGGGGCCTAGTACGGCACACGTGCGCTCTGTTGCACCGGGCTGCTGCTTCTGCTACGTATTGGCTTAGGTTGGCAAATTGGCAGACAATTTCTTCGTACTGTGTTGTAACCTTTGGTGGCGTCTGGCGCTCCCACTGTACTCCGCTTCCACTACTACCTTACTTACCACTACTTAGTTACTACTTATTATTACTACCACTACTACCACTACTACCACTACTACCAGTATCTACTCTTCTGATGGCCGGTTGCGACCACGGGTTTCGCCACTCCTAAGGGGCTTTCAGGTTGATGAGTGGCTCGGTCGTACGCGGTCGATCACTAGTACCAGAGTAGTATCTGCTTCATCGCTTCGATCACCCTCTTTGTAGCCCTCGCCACCGATTACCGATCGACCGATCAGAGGTCGGTTCAGGTTTCTCAATGGACTATCTTTCTTTTTCTTTCTTTTTCTCTCTTTCTCTTTCTCTTTCTCTTTACCTTTCTCTCTCTCTCTCTCTTTCTCTCTCTCTCTCTTTCTCTCTTTTTCTCTATTTATCTATTTCTAACTTTTTTCACTTTCTCCTTCTGTTGTCTGTTTTCGACCTGTTTTTGTTTTATCCTCCATATTTGTTTCTTTCTCAATTTCTTCTCATTGTTCTCATTATTTCTATCACACACACACACACAACACTTTGACTTTGATTGGCGCCACTACGTTTTCCTTCGCTCTCTTTTTCGTTCGATAAACGTTGCACATACACACACACACACGTCCCTCTGCCGCTCTGCCCGTCTTCTTCTTCTTCTTCTTCGGTTTGCGCCACTCTCACCGGGCACCGGCTGGTTCGGGTGGCCGAAAGGGTCGATCCCGACTCACCGGACGTCCTCTTTTTGTGCTCCTTTCGCGCAGGGCCCGGATCCCAGGGACCGCTCGTCGTCAGCCGATGGTACCGCGGCGGGTGAGGAGAGCTGCCGCGAGGAGAGCATGGAGCACGATGGCGGAGGCGGGCGGCGGCAACAGCAGCAGCGGAGGAGCCGTTGTCGTCACCGACCACGTTACCGCCGGTGGGTCGCCGGTGAGCGGCAGAGCCAAGGAGTGGATAACGGGGGCCAGGAAGGGGACGCGGAGGGTGAGAACGAGTCCGGCGACCCAGTAGCAGTAGCCGGCGCTCGAACCGCGATCGGCTCCAGCGGCACGACCAGTCGGAGCCGCTTGCGGAAGATCCGTTGGCAACGAACCCCGGCTGGCGGGATGGTGCGACGGCGGGACGCCGGTAGCAACGGGCATCAGCCCACGTCGAGTAGGCCACCTGTCCCGGTGACCCATCAAATATCGCCGCCCGGCGGGACCAGCTCCGCCAGTACGCCTCCCATCACCACCGTGGCCGCCATCATGTCCACCGACGACGATGAAGAAGCCGGGGTCGAGTATGCCGTGCTGCTGCCGGACTCGTTCGCCATCTTGGATCGTTCCTTCTAGTCTTGTTACGGTGCGACTACTACCACGAGTACCACCTCTTAGCCGGTGCCGGTTAAAAGCCATGTGTTCGCAACCCTCGCCCTGTCTCTCTCTCTCGAGAGAGAGAGAGAATCATTTGTATGCGGACCTGGATCTGGACCTGGACCTGGACCTGGACCTGGAGTCCCGAACAACGGACCTGGAGTCCTAACGCTCCAGTTTCTAGAGCTATCTCGGCGAAAGGTAGCGCTCGTGGCGATGGCGACGACGGCCGCCCCGGACGACACACTGCTACGACGTCCACACCACTCTAGTGATGCCGGCACCCGCCACCCATTCCATTCAACGCTGTCTCGCTCTCTCTCGTGACAGTTACCTCTACACACTGATCTAGTTCCGCACAATTACGAGTAATAGGTAAGTTAGACACGACTCCCGGTAGCGTGTAGCGTGTATCCACACGCCGAACGCACACATAGGCACGCGCCCAATATACACTATAAACATATAGAAGAAAAAAATCCTAGAGGTGCAACGTAGCGACGCTGACGTAGAGTTACTCTGACCGTGGTTGAGGATAGATACGTACTGCCACTAGTATCTAAGAGGTTAAAGCACTCCCTTCCCGCCCCATCCCCCACCCCCGCCTGTTCCAGCGATCCTTCCGGTTTCAGATCTCACCACTTCTCCACAGAATTCCCAGAACAGTTGCATCCCTCCTGATCGCACCACCAGGAATCTTTGGAATTTTGTACTACAACTACTACTAGAGCAGCGCAGAGCAGAGCTCAGTGTTGCCCCCTGTTCGGAGCATGTATCAACCACACTGTGCACAGTGCAGTGCATCATCTCACCCCCTGTTGGTCTCTACTACTAGTCTGTACTGTAGTTTGTAAGATAGAGAAACTTTTGAAAACTCTTGTTACGGAATTGAATTGAGTGAATTGTAACGACTAGGATAGCTACCTATGTGGAGTCGTGCCGCATCGCGCGGCACTCGGCATAAGATATGGTCTACTACTACCACTACTACTACCTACTACTACTACTACCTACTACTTAGTGAGTGCACATTTTTTAAAACATTTCTCACCCGAGGCCGAGCCGAATTAGTGACGGAAACGCCTGGCTGGTTGGTAGTATCCTGCGGGCTATTATGTATGCGTTGTTGTTGTTGTGTTTTTGTGTACTTCGTACTAAGATCAAACCCAAACTCTTTGCACATAACCCTTTGCGCCCGGTTGCCTTGGCTTGGATGCCTTGGAAACCTTTGGAAAGCAATTTTGTAGTTCCTTTTTGTATCTCTTCGGTGTCTGGCTTCGGAAGTGGCTTACCTCTAGTATATAAATATTCCAACCATTAATGAATAAACCAAACGCAAACTAAGATTTAGACAAAAACAGTAGACAATTTGTGCAACAGTAGGTAGAGTGAGAGCAGAGCAGTACTGTGAGGCGCACCCGGCCATTGTGTGGGCTTTCTTTGCGTACGCAACACCTAGCCAGAACTTGCCGTGACGATTTGTTTAGTAGCCACAGCCACAGTGAGCGACGTGAGGTGTAGGTTTGGTCTCCTCTCGATTCAGGGACCGGAGTACGGTCATGTGAACTGCCCGTTCGGACATAGCGTGCATCGTACTGCATCACGCGCATTAGTGCTTGTACGCTTGAATTTGGGTTGTCACGATGCAACTACCACTAGCGGTCCCGGTCGAGCAGTCGAGGGAAGCCCCGCTTACTTTAAGTATTACCATACTCCAAGAAGAACGAACCACACCCCCAACAGTCGAAGAGGTAGAATAGAGTGGTGTTTTGTGATGTTATCCGTGCCGCGCGCATCTTGAAGGCGCAAAGACTACTGTCACCACACACACAGAGGACCAACCGTAATAGCGATACTGGATTCGGTTCCGGACGATGCTCGGATTCGGACACCGAGAATGAAAGGTGCCGGACAATGTTGATGGACATCTCTTCAATTTTTTCATACTTGGCCGAGGAGAGTACATTCAGTACAGGGCTGCAGCCTTTTTTGTCGGAAGTCGGAACGGGGTTTTGTCGGAGACATTTTGTGCGGACAGATGACCGATGGAAAGGGGGCCGGTTCGACCAGCATTGACTATCAAAACAAAAAATGCAACCAGGAAGAATCCAGGAATGGAGAAGGAACAAACAATCTAGACATATCACGACGGGCGTTCCCGCTGGCGTAGTCTGTCTGGGCACCTTTGGGCTTTTGGGTTTGCAAATGAATAAATAAAAAAACTCTGAACGGTAGCAACGTTGTAGCGGGGATCCCTGATTATACTACTTTGTGGAGGACACTCGCGGGAATGAAGTTTAGGGCGCACACGGTGCACCGTGGAACCTCCGTCCCAAATTGTCTGATGTTGGCGTGACGAGATTGGATCCTTTTACTATCTGTCGGTGCCGAAGCGGAAGAGGATGAAGAAAATAAAACTGTCTTGTTAGTTCAGAGGGCGCTGTAGATTTTGGGTAATCCGGTGCAACAGGGATCGAGTAGGACAACGTTTTTTTGTAGAACGAACACACTTAAAATACAATCACACCCAGGACCCGAAGGAACCGGCTCCGTGTTTCACAGAGCGAAACCGACAGTTGACTCGCGGCTGCTGCTTGCGGCTCCCGGATATGTTAAGCATTTATCGATACGGTGCATTTGGACACATTGAGCAAAAATAAATGAAATAATGCCACTGTTTTCGCTACCCACTAGAGGCAAGCACTACGAATGACATCCGCTCATTTATTGCCGCCCGAAAAGGGATTGGGTTGTATTCGAAAGAAGTGCAGCTGGTGCATTCACTCTCCCACACTACACAACATATACACACCACACACGTATACTCAACAACAGAAACCCAAGAAAGAAAATTGCCCGATACCAACAATCACTTGTAGTACGGAACGGAAATCGGTCTGATTGCAGACGAAACCGAAACGCACCACCCAATAGAGCAAACGAAACATGGAAAAGAACGCGCGCCATGCGAACAAATACAAACCACTCTTTAAAACGGAAACATGTTTGCCTTATAAGTCCTTATAAAAATAAATATATCAGAATTATATTAAGTTTAATGCTCCCAACAGCGCTGTGTGTTTCATTGTATGCGCTCGACTGTGAAAGCTCTCGTTGGTAGGTAGAGTTTCCCATAAATTGCTCCCGGCTGTTTTCTTCGAAAAATGTTTGTATTTACTTATTCATCATTTGAGTCCCAATGCCTTTCTCCTTGCGTTGCGGGGCAACCATATGCCAAAGGCACTCGACGCGTCGCGTTGTACACTAAAACACCTAGTTTAGCGAAAACAGAAACACGCAACGTGCGCTACTTACGAACGAAATTGGTGTAACACTCGCATGAAGTTTAATTTTACTCCTTTTACATCGGCTCGCTCTGCCTTCCGTGGAAGGCGCTAATCATTTGTTTGTTTTGCTCATTTTCTAGCCTACCCCTACAGTAAGATGCCGATTTTCCTATTGTTGCACAATCGCTCCCGAGCTCCCGGTTGGGGCATACTGTAATTTTGTTGTAATTGCTACCTCTTATCTTACTTTAATGCACGCTCATTCTTCTGCGAGGATCGGGCGGCGACTATCTGACGCGTCTACACTAACGTGAGCCACTTCAAGTAATCGGGTACAGAGTGGTATTGGACAAAACGTTCGCAACTCAATCATGCACATTCATAAAACTGGTCCATTTGATTCAATATTGGCACAATAATTTTGAGAAAATAATCAACGCTGATAGTAACAGAACTTGTGTTTATCCTGAACACAACAATTGACACATTCGAGATCAAGATCCGACAAACAAAATTGGTTTTCAACAAAACAAACCGTTTCATTAAACACAAGACAAATTTACTTCACACAAGAGGCAAATCATTATTTATTAATAGAAGATTAGTTTGAAATATGTCACATTTTCGCTACATTCGGGGGGATCATTGATACGAGAATAGAATTTTAGCACACAACAAACTCCACTTGTTCCAAATCAATGAACAGTGCACATCTCAGTGCACTCCAAATGCGCCGAGACATTATTAACGGTGTAGCAGAGAGCACCAGTTGAATGAATGGTCAAAATCAATTTCAAATGTTTGGTCCAATAGCATATGCGCGCCGAATGCCGTATCGTTTGCTCACATCGTTCGAAACCTTCGGCTAACGTAGCTTCGCTCAGGATGACCATCCGGGATCTGTGTGGGTCTAGGTCTATGTTGAGGAGATTGTTGTCCCTAAAACGATGAGCCAGCGAGCAGGCCATTTTGTCCCATCTTCCCTCTGCAGGACAGTTTGTGTTAATTCGTTACGATAAGTTTTAATGCAGCAAGTCGTGGTGAGTATAAGACGCGAACTCACACGCTGCGCACACACACACACACACACGCACACACTTAAAAATACACAATTACATGTTTGTTTTCTGCTAGGTGAACCGCAACCGATCACGAGAGCGCGAGAGCTAATAAATACGGTACTAAAATCTAACAAAAACTAAAAACACAAAAATTGCTTTACCAACGTAATACTGGAAACATAGAAAGAGTGCTAAATAATATACTAATAAAGGTGTCGTTGAATACCGTAACAGTAATATTAATAAACATATCCAAATTAGAATACGCACTCCTGATAACCTCTTTCAACCCTGTCACAATATGATTAGTAATTTCCACATGTGTTCAGAAATTATCACAATTTTGGTATCGTAAATTTAAGTTGTATTCGTTTACTCGTTCTCGTTCTCAAGACTCTTAGCAGTGAGCATCGGTTTTTTGTTTCTCCTTCCCTGCGTGCCTCGTTCCTTACGCATCCGCCATCAATCAGGGTAATGCTGTTGTGGTCGGTCGATCATCATCAGAGAAACTCTACAAAATGCGGCTTTGCGGCTACGATTAATTGCGTGGCACCGGACAGCAGTCCGGGGGGCCCATTTGATGGTGGTGGTGATGATGGTGATGCTGGTTACCGGGGTGGTGCATCTTGTTCGACAAATAATCGTGCGTACCGCCCACCGTATGGCGCCGCCGTATCGATCGGCTTCCGTGCCGCCGGTGCCGGCTACCGGCGGCTACTCCCGGACCACCGGCAACCACCGGATGCACCGGTGAGAGTGGCCCCACTGTAGCGGGCTCTCCGTAGCTGCTGTTACTGCTGCTGCTGCTGCTGCTGCTGCTACTACCGCCACTGCTGCTGCTGCCTCCGCTGGTGGCACTGCTGCCGTTGCTGCTGCTGGCAGCGGTGGCAGTCACGACGCAACCCAAACCGCCACTGCTGCTGCCGGTGGTGGTGTGTATGTCGTGAATCTGGCGCCGTCGGTTGATGTTTTTGTCCGTCTTCTCGTCCTTCGTCAGCGACAGGCGTGACCGCAGGCTCAGCGGCGGACCACCGCCGCCGGCGAACATACACCCGGTGCTACCGTGACAGGCGGGCCCGCCGGCCGCTGGCATGCTGAGCTGCTGTTGGAAGCAGTGCGGTTGTGGTAGCATCGGGGCCGCCAGCATCGGACCCGCATCGTGGTGGCCGCAGCAACAGTCCACCGCCTTCGTCGTCTTGTAGTTCAGCGACAGCGAGCGATTCAGGTTGAACTTGCGCTCCAGATTGTTCGCCTTGCGCTCCAGCTGCGTCAGGATGCGGTTCATCTTCTTCAGCACCTCCGTGTCGATGCGGTACGGAGCGGCGATCGGGGCCGCTGCTGCCGCCGTCCGCTTCTCGCACTGGTTGCTCGTGGTCGACGAGTCCGTCTCGTCCGAGCTGAGTCCGAGCGTCTCCGGGTGTAGCAATTTCTTGGCGTCGTGTGCCGCTGACCCGTCCACGTCCTCGCCCCGTTCGGCGGCGACGCTCACCTCGTTCACCAGCGTTAGGCAGCTGACGTTGGTGCTCGAGTTGTTGCTCGAAGCGTCGCTGGCGCTGTCGATCGGCCGGTAAGGATGCGAAACGGTTGTCTTTTTCACGGTCGAAAGTGGCTGGCCGTGCTTGGCCGTACCGTTGTCCCCGTTATTGTTATCGCCGGTCGTGGCGCCACTCTGGCCAGCACCTGGACTGCTGTTGCTGCTGCTGCTGCTGCTGCTGTCAGTAGTATTAGTAGTGATAGTAGAAGCCGTGCTGTTACCATTGTTATCTTTATCGTTGCTCCTTTTGGGTTTGCTTTCCGTGCAGTGCGGTTTCGTCGTCGTTGTCGTGTCGCTTTCGTCGGTGGCCTCTAGATCCGGCACCGGTGCTTCGGGGACGGATTTCGCGCGCCCCTGGTTCGGTGGCCGCCGTTCGGGTGACTCGTCCGCGTACGGTATGTTCTCGCCGCCCAGCGTGAGCGGGCGTGCGCTAAGGCTGATGTGGTACTTCTGGTGCAGCGAGTGGCGACGCTGTTGCCCATTGCTCGACGGTGCCGTCAGCGAGGCGGAGCAACCGCTACTCAGCTCCCCATCGCTCTCGAGCACGGCGTCCGCGTCCGAGCTGTTAATCGAGGTGTTGCGCAGCGAACGCAGCTTGTTGTCCAGCGCGATCGTCACCGTCTTCAGGGACATCGAGCCTGCGATAGCCACCGAGATAGAAAGAGCGAAAGAAAGTGAGACATATTGAGGGAGATTGAGAGAGAGAGGTAGCGAGAGAGAAGAGAAAAAGGGGTGAAGCGAAAACAAACGGAATGGAATCAAATTAATCGAACGTGCTAAGCGGTGTCCGCGGCGGGAGTCAGCCAATCGCAGCGAGTACAACAAAAATTCCTTTAAGCTGACGGAGTTTAGAGCACGAGCACACGGGCACAACACACAGCAGAGCAGGCAGGGCACACCGCAGGCAGGGCTGCACCAGAACAAGGCATCGGCATCTGGGACGCAAGTTAGTTGGATCCATCTCGACTCGGCTATTGGCGGGAGTGGAACTTGCAGCAAGCAGTCTCGTTAGGCACTTGCTTCGTTTGGTAACACAGGGGCCGAAAAGTCCTGAGCCTAACACACAGATGAGTTTATTGCTTTATTTGCGCTTTTTCCGTGTGTAATATTGATAATAAATATTTCCTATCTTGAGATGGGAAATGCCATCAGCAGCTAATGCGTTATATAGCGTTAATAGGAGCGTTTGAAGACCGCAAATTGCAAAGAAACGTCCGCATGTGGCAAAGAAATATAAGAAATATATATATTTGGTTTCATCGCAAGACAACACATGAATTGAGCTTCGAATGGCTGCCACAGCCAACCAGTATTGCCAGATTTGACTCCCACTGACCAATGGCTATTCACACGTTCTACAGAAAGCGTATTGAAATATTAAAACGACACCGGGGAGCGATTGTGTGTCTCCGTTGATTAATAAACCTAATTTTAAACAAGAAAAAAACGCGTTTTATTGCTTAAGCCTAGGGACTTTTCAACCCCGCTGTGCGTGGAAGGGCGCGGCATGCACCTAGCTGGCAAGGAAATATGCTGGAAAAATAAAACTCGCAACCAAAGAGTTGATCCGCGCGCAGGAGCGGGTTAGCATCGGGCTCGGGATAACGGCAAGCGAAATGTCGACGAACAAACTAACTAACCTTGCGCAGAGATCGTTTAAGGAAGGTTGGTTTTGGGCGCAGCGTAGAGGGCGGACACATCTGCTGTCCCAGCTACCCCGCTACGCCCGCCCCCGACACACACACACGCACACACAGTACCTAGAATCCGTCACCATCCACACCACCACAACCGGTCGCGCCACCCGCAACATCACGCGGGGCGGGGGCGCCGAACACCCCCTCTACTGCCGCTGCTGCTTACCATTGTCGGCGAACGCACTGTCATTCGAGTCGTCCTCGGACGAGCGGTTCAGCAGTGAGGACGCATCGTCGTTGCTTTGGGCGCTGTGGTGCCGATTGCTATGGTAATAGTGATGATGATGATGGTGATGGTGGTGCAACTGCAGCAAGCTTTCCTCGGCCATGGCTCGGCCGCCGCCGACGACGCCGCCACCACCAGCGGTGGTGTGCGCCACCGTGACACTGTCTTCGGTTAGGCTGCCGCGGCCGCCACCAGATACCGTGGCCGCCGTCGGCCGGTGGGGAGCCGCCATGCTTGTAGGAAGCACGCTCAGAGTCCCGCCATCCACAACAGCGACCGTCGAAACCGCCACCACCGCCCTGGGGCCACCACCACCACCAGCAACACCAACACCGCCGCCGCTAGTGATATCCATGTACCGGCTACGGGTGATGGTGCGCAGCGATTGCTCCTTCGATTCGGCCGACTTAGCAGGAGAGGGGGTAGGGGAAAAAAGAAAACACTTCCTTTCAGTACCAACAGGCTACCAACAGGCAGCGGGCAAGCCGCCCCATATACTTACCGTCGTGCTGTCGAGCGACAGTGTGTCGGGCGTCGTCGAGGATAGGACGCTCTTGCGCTGTGCGGTGCGACGAATCTTCCGGTTGGCCGCCTGAACAATGTTGGCCACGAACCCAGCGTTGTTATCCTTGGCCGACGACGACGAGTCCCTGAACGCTGGAGAGACAAAATAACGGGCAAATATTGATGGGGAGCACGGGGCATTGGGGCACTTGGCACTTACGTTCCAGTTTCGACACATTGTCCAGCAGCAGCGTGGTCGTGGGGGGTACATCCATCGCCGACTCGACGGCGCAAGCACTGATCATCTTCTCGTCCATCGCCGGCAGCGGTGCGTCCTCGAAGAAGTATTGATACTGCAACCAAAAAAAAAAGCGGGAACGAGAGCCGATGAGAGCAGGATGATCAAGACGAGTCCGACGGGGCCGAGTCCTTACGTAGTTGATCAGCACTTCGACGATCTGGCACTGGTGGCGCATATCCTTGACGGCGGTTTCGAGCGACTCGTTCGCCGAGCGCACAACGGACGGACCGAACACGATGGCCAGGTTGCGCGGATCCATCAGGTTGATCTCGCTGTGCGTGCTGACGCGGTGCAGGTGGCGCATCAGGTGCTTGAGCGTGTCGTAGTTGAGCACCGGTATGCGCCGGAGCAGCGCCCGCAGCTCGATCAGCCGCTTCTGGCCACCGAGCTTGTCGGCCCCGATGAACCCACCGTACAGTGCGTTCGGTAGCAGCGGTTCCGGGAGGTTGCGGATGAACGACTTCAGCAGCGACGACACGACGTTCACGTCCTCCCAACGGGGGTCCTGCAGCGTGACCTCGTCCAACCCGCGGTTCACCGTTTCCGTGAGGTGCGTGATCGCGGCCGTGTTGCCCGGGATGCGGTAGATGCCCACCACCGCCAGGCCCTTCGATTCCACGATCGCCGTACACTTGGCCAGCACGAGCGGCACGAACGGGAGCTCCTCCGACATCGGGCACATCGGCAGTGGCACATTGATCGACGGCCCGCCCGCCAGCCCAGGGCCCGTCAGCTCCTGCTGCTGCTGCTGCTGCTGATAATGGTGGTGGTGGGGGTGGTGCGACCCTTGGTGGTGCGGGTGGTGCTGTGAATGATGCTGCCCACCACAGGGCGCCGCCGGTTGGCCTTGCATCTTGCGGAACTGGCGAGCGACGATGCCCTTCCACGTCTTCGACTTGGGCGATCCGTTCTCCCGGTCCGAGCCTCCGCCACCACCGAGCTGCAGCGGGTCCAACTCGGTTCCGGTTGTTTCCGCGCCGGCGTGAGTCGGCGTCTTGCGGCTCTTGGTGACCGGCGACTGGCCGGACGGTGAGCGGGCTCCGAGCGCGTACTTTCGGTTCGGTTTCGTCGGCAGAATCGGCGAGTACTCGCCGCCACCGTCGCCCGTCGTCGGCACGCTCTGCACCTGTACGCTGGTTTGAGCCGCAACACGCTGCGGTTCCGCCTGCTGGCCGCCCACGCTCTTCGTCGGGCAGTCCTTCGGTCGACAGCGAACGGCGAAAACGAAAGAAGTAAAACACGTTATACGATTTGGGGATGGGATGGGCCCGGTCTGCCGGACTTACCGGATTGCGAAGTGGAGCGCTGGTGCCACCACCACTTCCTTTGCCGCCGCTGCAAACGCTCCGCAGTAGCTCCATCCACTGCGCCACCTCGGTCGAGCTGTCCGCCTGCAGCAGTATCTCGCGCTCCGGTGTTGGTGCGGAGCCGCTGCCACCTGCCGCTGCTTCACCGCCGCCTGCTCCGGCTGCGCCGATGTCACTCGGTGCCAGTCCGGCCAGCCCGGACGACGGCTGGGCTTCAACAACATAACGGTGCTGCTGCGGTTGGGTCGGCAAACCGATGGCGGTGGCGGTGGCGGTAGCGGCCGCCCCTTCCAACGGGCAGTACGATCCGAACGGCGTCGCCAGGCGAATCACATTCTTCCGCTTCGTTTGCTTGCCGCCCTCCGATACGTGGAAGTTCGTCAGATCGATCGTACCGCACGGGTCCGGGCTCTGTGGGAGAAACGAGAAGGGGAATGAGAAAACGGCAAGGCACCGGAACGCGGATGGCCGTTTGGGGCCAGAGAGGGCGGACACACGAGCGAACGAGCGGGGGAGCGCTCAATATTAACCCATGAACCGGTGGAGTTCCAGCGACGCAGCTTCCGAAGGCCGGGTGCGTTGCGCACCCAGTTCAGCAATCGGCCACCTCCACCTCCGCTGCCACCTGCAGCCGCTTCGTTAGTCGCGCCGGACATTCGGCTGGTGGAGCCCCCGTGCTGGGAGCTGTGGCGTGACCGAGACAGACCGAGGCCGTCTTCGCTCGACGAGGCCGACGGCGCCAGGTTTTCGGTACCGTGGCTGGGACGATCCGGAGGGCCACCGCCAGGCTCGGGTCCACCTTTCGCTGCATCCATCGCGCGCGCGTTCACTAGTTCAGTTTCTCTATGGGGGAACTGCTTCTTCTGCCGGAGCTGGGACTCGCAAGATGTGTCCTACTCGATCGCGTGCTGCACTCTTACTGACCGGTCCGACTGGAAGCGTTCCCGGACCGGACCGGACCGGACCGGATCGGACCGCGGACCGGACCGGGAGATCCGTGGCACACTAGCGTTGCTTTTTACGATCACTTGCGCCCGCGCGCCCTTGATCTGCAGGGCAGGCCGCGGTGCGGAATGTTTGTGGGGCCCGTTTTACGACCGCCATCAACCGATCGGACACAGGCAGGCAGATTTGATTGGAAACCCTCGAATGGCGCAGCACAATGGGCTCACTTCCCCGAGGGAGACATCTAACACCGGCGGTGGGGGGCTAAGCAATGATCGAGCGAGTGTTAACGCCACGGATGACTAACGCGCGCGCCGAGAGACGCCACAAGACACCGGGATGGAAGATGCAAGTCCAAGTGCATGTGCACCGGCCGGGCCCCGAGCCCGACAATAAATGTCCCCGTTCCGCGGCCGGGTACGGGCCGAGAACAACGGAAATTCGCGTGAATTCCACACTCCGGCCGGGGTGGCGGTTTTAATCGCCAATTCGCGCCGCCTAATAAATGCATAATATGTGCAAAGCTAGGCGCCCTCCCTGTTCCTGTTGCGCGTCGAGCTATTTGTGTGGCTCAATTCCATTTACGGCTTAGAATAATGAAGCAAGACACTGGATGGATTCTGCACTCGGGGTACATCCACGCGGAATCGGTCGGAGTGGGTCGGAGCTAGGAGCGGATCGGAGTTCGGAGTAAAGAACTGTGACGATCTCGGCGCCGTCCAATGTTTAGGCTGCCGGCCGAGACTTTTTAGTCGGCTTTTAATTAAAAAAAACCTCCTATGAAGATAGCATCAAAAGTGTTCCATTATTTTGGTGTCGATTTCAGGGTATCAAAAATAAACTTAAAATAGGAAAACACATGAAAAATTTTGATCTAAATAAAGAAATTTCAGTAGATCAGTAGATCAAAAGCCGTTCGTTTTGTGTGGCTCGTGGCCCCTTTTTTTTTGAAACCTCTGATATCTTCTAAGTCCATATCTTCAATTAGAGAAGAAGAAAAATTATCATCTGACGCGTATCGCTCGGAGATGACGGTATTGATCCTTCCTGCGACGTTTTCGTTAAACAATTCGGCCCCATGACGCCCTGCCAGCAACCATAATGAGCGGTATGGTCACCTTTTCTGCAGACAAATTTTCAAATCCAATTTTCTGAAGAAAATTCTGATGGAAAAATGAACTGAATTGTAGTTCAAGTATCAAGTAAAACGTTTGACACTTGACTCTCGAAAAGCTCGAAAAAGACAGCAACAAAAACCTACAATCAAAGAAGTGTGTGTTGGGCAACGGACACGGACGCGACCTTCCAAGGATGGCCTCGTTGTGGAGGATGGCGGGGTGCACTAAGTGATGCATCACCGAGCACCAACGCCAACAACAACACACCGGCGTCGTAATCGGATGTAGCAATTTGGACCAGAGCCCCCGGTGGTGGTGGCTGCGCGCACCGCTGCGCATCCTACCTCCACAAGGTTAGGCGCGGCTGGCCGGATCGGTTATGAAACGGACGGCAACAAGGTTGAGCCGGTACCGGTGTGCGTGAAGTGCGCAGGGGTGCCTCAGGACCTCAAACATTCCCTAAGTGTGCTAAGTGCGCAAGGACGTGCGCAAATTTGGGCGTCGGTTGCCAGCCATGGAAGAGGAAGCCGGCGAATTCTCCGCCGATGATATCAGCGCATTAACCCGCATCAAGGTTTAGAGCCGGCGGGGTGGGGGGAGGGGAAGGCACGGCATGATGGGTACTCCAATCAATGCCAATCGGTTGCCCTTTAGGTCGTCAGGTAGTGTCGCACCTGTGACAAGCCATACTTGGGAAGTGTGAAAGTTGGCAATCAGACACAAGTCCCGGATATACATATGTACGCTGGCGGCGGCGGCGGCGGCGGCGGCGGCGGCGGCGGCATGCAGACGATAGCCGTTCCATCAAATGGCCGGCTTAAGAAGCTACTGGCAGCTGGACGGTAATGGGGCATTCTGGGTGACGACCTACCCAGGTCCTAAGGGGATCCTCTTCTGAAGAGTTCTATGAGCAAGCATTTGTCCAGCCAGCCCAGTGGTCAATACTGGAGTGCTCCAAGAGCTGCCACAAGAAACGACAAACTTGTCAGGTTGAACACTATCAGAAAGCCCATGGAATGGGCATTAGGAATGCGGCCAGTTGATCAGAAAAAAATCCAATCTCTGGTTCGAATCCACTCTCCAATTCATCTGGCTGGACGTGCACCCAACGAGACACCGATCTGGTCATCCCATTCAAGCCCGACGCATCCCATTCAAGCCCGGTCCCCGGTGGACCCGGTTCCCGGTCCACCGGGAACCGGGCACCACCGTGCATTAGCGCCGCCGTGCACCGCGTGCATTAGCACCGCTGTGCATCCGCCGATTCGATTACTGCAATTCGTCCCGGTCACGCATCGGCCCCGCCACGCATAATAAAAGGACAAAGGTTGGCAGTAAAGTTTCCGCCGCCTCTGTTTTACAACCCGAGATGTGTCACCCATCGGAGCATCGGATTGTTTGCGACCGCGACAGTGCGCAGCTGGGCGCGTGAACGAGGTTGGGGGACGTAGATGGATCGAAGGACCAAGGTTGGTGTTGTTTACTTGCGCGGCGGCGAGATGTCATAAAATCTTCGATGGAACTTCGGCAAACAATCCTACGGAGAATGAGTCAGACCAGCCACCAACAGGAAGAAACCGAAAGCTGCCGGGCCCATGCACATTTGAGCCCACGCCAGTCACGCCGGACGCGACCTAATCCTTCCTTCACCCGAAAATGCGTTCGAATTCACTCCACCTTCAGCTCGCTCTGTTTTGGTCTATGGGAACTAAGAGGATCGTCTCGAGCGTTTGTTGATCGTTTGATAGGGTGATAGGGCGGGTTGATGGCACGGCACGGCACACACGACCCAAAATACGTGACACGAACGAGACACACACACACACGCACGCACTACCGGAAGACGCACTGCCAACGGGGGGGAAGCGACACTCGGGTGTCGCCCACGCACTTGCCTCCAGCTGCGGGCTGGTGGACCGAAGCACTGAACGTGCGCGTCTCGCGTGCAGCTACCAGTGCGCGACTACTACCACAGCGCTCACTCGCCTCACCTCACCCCTTCCCGCGGTTGGCGAAAGGCTCCAGCGAGTGGCCACTCGCTGCGATCACTTACAACGCCGAAGACTGGTGGATCTGACTGGTGAGTTCCGCGCGATACCCAGCTCACCGGAGGAGCTCGCACATGCGTATGTTGCGCTGGTCGCGGACGACAGCGTGCGGATGTCCTTTTTGGATCCGAGCTTTCCCTACACACACAGGCGGCTACCAAAACCAGTTCTATGCCAAGTCGCCATTCGTCAGCCAATCTTGATAGGCGGCTACAATCGAAGCCGTCGAAGCCGTCGAAGGCGAATATGCCGGTCTGAGACACCTAATTGTTGCTCCCCGATTGTGCAAATAGGAAGTAGATGTAGGTCTGATCATAATGAGCTTCTCCCGTCAGATCAGTCGAAGAAGGTACCGAAAGGACAGTACCTCTAGAACTCAACGCGAATCACCGCGACACCATTAGTTAGACTCCAGAAGGAGACATTTGAACCGGAACTGCGAGTAAACTTTAAAAAAGACAAATCTTTTCCATCAACGTACGGTAGGTGCCAGGTCGAAGGTGTGGGGTTAAAACATATCGGTGGCGAGAAGATGATTGATTTATTGCACTTTGTGTCTTCAACTTTGCCAAACCGGAATCGCTCGACCTTAGGACGCGTGTGTGCAGAAGGTCGCGCGCAACAGACGACGGGGGGCCTAGACCTGGCCGTCTGCTTAGAAGTACAAGGAAAAGAAGGACAACTACTACTGGTCTAAATTTAGTTTGCAACTTATCTCTGCAGACGTGTTAGACCATGTCGACTTTTGTGAAAGATCGCAGAGCTTTAAGTGTTTTGGCTGTGGGAGGCCTCCAAAAAGAAAGTTCGTGGACTTCGAAACTACAAGAACTTTTAGACGAACTCACAGACCAGCTAAATGTGTACGCCTCTATACGCCATATCCCTACGTTTGATCCAGAAGGTTGGAAAATGAACTGAACGAAAGACAGCATGAGAACCGAAAAACAGCACATGTGAAATTCGGCTCGCCAGGTTCAAATAGGAGTCCACTTTCCATCGTGATCGTTATATTGGGGATGGAGAAATTGGATTCATTTTGAGAATCAACTTCGCCTTCGATTCCTACAAGGAACTCCAAAATTTGATCATCAATTGGTAGAGTTAGAGCATAGAGTTTCGCACTTCAATTCAATAAACGTCGTGATTTCGTTGAAAATAATCCGACTTTCCACCTATGAACCAGTTTTTAACTCTTCGATACTTAAATTTAAAAGCCCAAACCGCGCCGTGGCCGGCTCCACTCGCCGGGTACCAGCCCGCCAGTCAGCTAGTTAGGTAACTCACAGCAGCAGCAGCAGCAGCAGGGCAGAGTGCTACGAAGATCGCTAACGTGCTGTCGCTCAATGAAAAGTGTGCGGAGCCAGCGGATTGCGGATTTTCCTTGCGAAGACGCGGTGCACCAGAGCAGACACAAGGCAGAAAACTAGAAAGCGAAAAGCAGAGGACACACACTGGACAGGTTGTGATCGTTGACCAGTGTCGCGCGACCACCATTTGGAAAAGCCCCCCAAAAAAAGTAACGAACGTCTGATTGGTAGCGCGTAGAATTGAGGTGCGTGCATGTGGCTCGTGGGTCCAAAATGAGAGCTCTCCGGCAAATAAATACAACCCGTCCCGCTCGCTCCGCGTCCCACCAACCTTGTGTGGCCGCGGGGCCCTGACCCCTATCTCGTATCTGTGGGTGGTTGGTTGAGGAGATGTGAAACGCTCCAGCTAATTGTGGCCAGATTGTTATGCGGCTGAAAATTTCGGCTGTCGAAAAAATGGAAAACAACGGAAAACCACACACACACCTTCGACGGGGGGTTTGAGGGTTGCTGGAGAGGGGGTGGGGGGCTGTTTATACGCGATGTGCACCGGCGGAGACGGTGAAAGTAAGCGAAAAAGGAGAAGGCCTACGGAGCGCAGCAGGCCGCGCTCCGCGCGTATGTCGCCTGCCTCGAACATAAGAACATAAGAAGATACCGGGCGAGAAAGAGAGAAAGAGAGAGAGAGGGGGTGGGGGGGGGAGAGTAAGAGAGACCGCGCACAGGTAGCGGAAGGGGCGACGAACACACTGGGATATGGAAAATGGACAACACCCACCATCCGCGCATCGGGGCGTGCGGCGCGCGGCACGCGGCACGCACCCACACTCGGAAATCCGATAATAAATGTATTATCGACCCGCCCGCGGCGGGTGGACCCTGTCACCCACCACCCCCCAAATGGAAAGAAAGTTTGGCCCAAACAAGGCGCTGCGCTGCGAGAAAGTTCCGATAGCACACAAGAAGACCGCACCGCACCTTCCTCACTGAGAGCTAATAAGCCACTCAGGCACTCAGCAAAACATAAGGTGGGTGGGGGGTGGGGGCGGGGTATAGGCGATCCCCTGGTGGGTGATCTATGATATCTTATCGTCCGGTCCGCGGGCATCAAGCCTCCGGTATGCTAATTAGTCCGAGGTGACTCTGCCCGAACCCAACCAGAAGATGAACCCCATTACCGTCCCCCATTACCGTCCACACATTTCCAGGACATCCAAGTACATAGGTCAAGGGCAAGCGAACGATGTTCTTGAACTTGAAGAAATCCGCTTCGCGACTGTACGATGACTCCAGGAAGGATAGTCCAGCAAGAGGGCACGGTAGAAGCCTAACGATTGACCAAGATTGTCTCAAAAATCGAAGCGTGCTGTTCTGGATGCATGATTCAGAAAACAAAGTACGAGGGTACATTTAGTCAAACATGAAAACAGGAATCTTCTTCATCTTTGGTACCTCCTGATTCGTGAAAAGTGATTCATCTTCGTCTTCTTCACGTCATCTTCCCTGAGAGTGCGCAATACCTTTTGTTGGGACCAGCACGGTTTCATAAGTCATTCTCGCTTCTCATTTATTCCCGATTTCAAATGCTTTTAAAATCAAATCAACACCTGGGCTCTCTTCCGAAGCATCTCTCTGTCGCGCAACGTCGTCACTCGGCGACGGGGAACGATCGGAACGGCGCAACTTGATTCATTAAACAAGAATGCGTTTGCTCCGTAGGGTAATAAAATAATAAAACGGCCCCGGCCCCCGGGAGTAGCGCCGTTAATGGGTTGTCACGCTGCCGATCGGCTGGCTCGGTCGATTCTCGCAAATTCCTATGTGCTAAAAACAGAATCCTCATGACAGTGCAATTTAATCTCGTAGATTCTTACTTATGACATATATTAGCGCGACGGTTTTCTGTTTGTACTGTGTTGATATTGAAAATGCGCAATTAAATGTAGGAAATGCACGGGACAAAATAATGTACGATTTGACAACAAAGGGAATAATGTACGATTCGCAAGCAGGGGTATGCCTGGCGGTACCTCGAGGGTCTACAATAATTCCTGTAATTCGAAACGAAACGAAAACGAAAACACACCAGAGTCAGACTTACCAGCAGCGAGGATTTGCCTTCGCGGACCAGCAACAGCTTGAGGCGGGTTCCGCGCAGCTCGGCGTGCACGTGGCGCCAGGTGCGATCCACCGACCGCTTGCCGTCGATCACCGTCACCTTCACGTGGAGTTCGCCCGCCCGCAGCAGCGGCTCGGAAGCGTCCGCCGGCTCGTCCCGGAAGTGCGACAAAGCTTTCGACTTGGCACCGTGGCTACGGAGGAAAAGGACGGACAGACGGAGTGTTAGTGTAGTGTTTTGATGGGCGCTGGAGCGATCCGGAAGCAGCGAATGGGCAACACAGATAAATCGAAGCAAAGGAGTGTGATGCGGCGAACGTGCTTTTGGGTAGCGCAACTGCTACAGACATGCGACCACTAGGAGCGACGTCGAACGGGAAGCTAAGGCATGCTAAAGGCTGTGAGCAATGAGGCCTAGGGTGAAGGATGCAAATGCGGAGTAGAGCGCTGAGGCGTTAGCAGCGGGTGAGCAGCGGCCGCTCGCTAACCTTGGGGCGAAGAAGTAGTTTCTCATGACCTGGCCCCCGGGCATCGTCATCGTGACGACGTGCAGGCTGCCCAGGCTGGAGGCGGACCCGACTGGGCGCATCCCACCACCCGGAGCCGGGCGGCCCTCCAGTGCGTACGATAATGGGGGCACCGGTAGCGACGGTTTGGCGACGACCGTTGGGGACATCGGATCCGCTAGTGAAGCTGACACCGGTACCGGTACCGTGGTGGGAGCCGTATCGCCCGAATCGCTATCGAAAAGGCGCCGCAGCGGCTGGATGTCGTTCGTAAAGTGTGGCCTACGCCACGGGCGGAAGGCACTGCTGAGACGGACGGATGGGTCAGATGGGAAAGATAAATAAAGGGAAGGGGTTCCATCAGTTCGTCGTCACGTACCTTTTCAGCTGTGTCGGTGGCTGCGAACCGGTAAGGGATGGTGCCGTGACCGTCAGCGTCTGCACCGGTGGTGGCAACATCGGATGCTCATCGTGTTCGGTGGTCACCAACACCTCCATCGGTGCGCTAGCCGGCGGATCCATGCCCAGCACATCGATCACCGGTGATCGATCACCGGTGTCCGCTTCCGCGACTGCTTCCGCGTCCATCAGCTGGAACAGGTTGTCGCTGGCGGTGGCGCGCAGGTACGATATCCGGCGCATTTTGCGTTCGTCGTCCTCGTGCAGCTGCCCGTGGTGCCCGTGGTGTTGCTTCTGGCGCAGCACAACCGGCGACGGCGACGCTGATCCGGGCCCATCTGCGGAAAAACCATGAAACTTTACTCTATTCGCTCTGTGTGTGTGTGGCTGTCGTTAGGGTTCGGTTGGCCAACACTCTACTGTTCGGGGCTAGACAAGCGGCGGGTGTTAAAATTGGGGTTGTGGATTGTCGTACTGGGACGAGGAGATGGGTTGTGAAAAGTGAAGGCTTTTGGTTACATCGAAAGCGCGAAAGGCTGATACGCCGCGGAAGCTGTTATCAGGCGGGGTTAGTCGGTCCTTCCTTCGCCCCGCTTCCGCTTTCACTTTCGCGTGTTAGATATTCTGAAGTTAGCATGGATGGCGGCAGGCCGAGCAAGGGAAAACCGGAGGTGGCACTAATCGGTTAAAGGTTAGGCAACACGGGCAACAGTAATAAAACCGTTCCGCAGTGCGGAACGCATGCATGCTCCACCTGTGGAAACTTCGAGCGTCGTCATGCGGACGGCTGGGCCAGCATAGAAGCCGTTTGGTTGATGGTGCGATCCTGGAGCAGCGGCAGCAGCAGCACTATCAGCCGCCTGCCAGCGTTGGTCTTCTGTGCTGAACACATGCAACAAGCTGCGCCCCATCGCCGACGAGGGGTCCTTTGACGAGGGAAAGGAGGTTACGCGGGGCGCTAGTGGCGGTGAACCGTGGCAATGATCAGCAGGAGCAGCGGTAGCGGCAGCGGCGAGATCTGATGCAGCACTTGCGGCATCGGCATGGCTAGAGGCATGCAGTGGCAAGCGTGGCTCGTAGTGGGCTCCAACCACCTCGACGATCGTGTGATTCCGGTGCATCAGCTTGAGCTTGCTCTGCTCCACGCCCGTCGCCTCCGGCAGCGCGGGGCGCACTCGGTGAACCGCCGCCGCTGCCGTCAGCGGCTCGGGCCACAGTGCCAGGGGACCGGGCCCTTGCAACCAAAACGCTACCGATTCGCAACGCAAAAAGGACCGCGCGTGTAACAAGCGAACCCAAACCGAGTGCAAGATCAGCGCCCGATCAGCCCCCGCCCGCCCGACCGACCCAAAAAAAAACAAACAAACAAAACGATGTATATAGATGACGGTTGTCAGAAGGCCAGATATTCCGGTACCGTGCGTAGGATGGAAAGGCAAGAAAGATACACGGGGGGTGGAGGGTACACAGGAAATCAGCCTCTCGGACGCATCGGTGCGCCTCGACCGTCCCCCCCTTACCTGTCGAGCTGCAGATCGCATTTCGGTGTGAGGCGTCCTCGGCGCGGTGCGCCCGGTGCAGGCGCAGCGGCGCTACCGGTGCTAGGACATCGTTCGCTTCGGTAGTCGGGAACTTATCGATCGCTTCCTGCGGCGATGGGTTCATTTCGTCCGACAGCGATTGCACCCGGACCGGTGTCCGCTGTGAGTCGGAATCGGAGCACACCGACGACGAAGTCCGGTCGTCTACGGATACGAAAGGGATTGTAAAAAAGCGCACAATGGGGCGGAGGTCGATCGGGACACTTACCAGCGGTCGGTTTACCCCAGCCGGTCGTACCTTCGGCCTTCAGCTCGAACTCTCGCCTCCGCACGGCCACATTCGGGGCCACCTGTTTCGTGTTGATCCGGCTAATTTCGCTTTTGTACAGATCCATCCGATCGATGCCCTCCGGCGAGAGGGGCCGCCCGGACTCGAAGAGTTTCGCCTTCTCGGAGACGACGTGCATACTGTACGGTGACAGCGGCACGCCGCTGGCCCCCGGTGGTCCCCCGAACGATTCGTCGCCCACCGGTGGCGCCTCACTGCCCGGTGCGCCGCTCCGTACGTCACCCGTAAAGAAGAGCTCGCGGATGGCGGACAGATTGGACGCGTGCGAGGGACCGGCAAACGTGGCCCCCTTCGCGGGAGCCGGAGGAGCGTATACATCGTATGGTGCGGCCGTGACCGATGGTGACGTGGGCGGCAACGGTGTTGGTGAAACGGCCGGTGGCCAGACGGACTTCTGCAGCCGGTTCGGTCGCCCGTAGAACTCGCGCTGCAACACGTCCCGATCGGGGCCGCCACCGGGCGGGGACATCGAATTCCGGTTCGCCCCCTTGATCACCCCACCACCGCCAGCACCGCCCTGCTGCACCGGCGGTGGCGGCGGCATCAGGGGACGACGCAAAAATTCTTCCTTCTGCTCGAGGCTTCGGCGTAACCGCGACATGATTGCGTTGTCCTCCTTGCTTTGCCCCGCCGGGCCCGCTGGGTACGGATGCTGCTGCTGTTTCTGCAGGTAGCGGTACGGTGGCTGCAGCTGCTGCTGATGGAGCACGGTCACGAGCGGCTTCGGTACATCCGCGTAAATGGCCGGCAGCTGCTGCTTGGGCGCTCCCGGGTCGAGTGCGCCCCCGACACCTTTGCCATTCTCCGTCACGATCTCCTGCAGTGTGCTGTACAGCGATTCCTGCTTCTCCTGCACGCCCTCGACGGTGAGCGGCACGAACGGGGGCCTCGGTATCGGCACCAGCACCTTCGGCGCGAAGGTCTGCGGTTGCGGCGGCCGCCGTTGATTCGTTTCCGGATTGTGAGCAGTTTCGCTGAAGAACTTTAGGGGAAGGCGGGGAAGGGAGGATCAATGGGAACGCTCTGGGAGATTAGCTACCGGGGCTCCGGGGAAGCGGAACACACACACACACATACCGTTTGTAGTATGTCGAAGTTCTTCGGCACCACCTGCAGGGTGAGCGTTTTCGGAGTCTGCTGTATGGTGGCCACCACGTGCGAGTACGGCATGGCGGTCACCGGGACACCGTTGACCGCTAGCAACCGGTCACCCTCCTGCAGCCCGGCCAGGTAGGCGGGACTGTTCGGGTGAACCTTCTTCACGAACACCGTGTCCATCGGGTGCACGAAGTTCAGCATCCCGACTCCCGGGATCGGGCCGGCGGAGGCGGCAGCGGCGGCGGAGCTCTGCGCCAAACAAAAAAACGGGTTAGTGAGGCGGACTGGCTGGCTGGTAAATCGTTGCGGAGCTCCGAGCTCCGACGTCGTACCGTTACGGAGTCGGGCGGATAGACGATGAAGTGGCGCAAAGTGAACCCAAAATCGCCATTGTGCCGGTGCAGCACTACGATCCGCAGCCCACTAACCATTCCCGTGGCCATCTGCAAAGATAAACGCACTCTCGGTTAATCGGGCGCGACGGCGATCCAATCCTTCCAACTTACCTGGGCGCGCTGCGGAGGCATCATGCTCAGGAACGAGGCCGGCAGCACGAGGGACGAGTTCGCGGCAGCGACCAGGGCGGGTGCACCTGGCGTTTGCGTTGGAGTCGAAACCGTCGCCCCCGGCGGGTGGAAGAAGTTGCCCGGGTTGCCCGGGTTGCCGCAGGCCCGCGACAATGCGACCGATGGTCCCAACAAGGACGCCATGGTGGGAACGGAACCGCCGTCGGATTCGCTGCTGGACGAGGACGGATTTTCGGCCATAATTCGGCTGCACTAAGGGGGCGAACGACGCGGTGGGCTATGCTGTGCTGTAACCGGGAACTGGAAGCAAAAAGTTCGGCTTCAATTAGTGAGTTGGACGACCGAAAAGAACACTAAAACACCAAAAACGGAACACTCGCCCGGGCCCGAAGGGGCCATAGGACTGACCACTAACTTCGACGGACCAGAATGGTCGGTTCGGAGGGAGTAGATGCTAGCGAACGTTGCGTTCCGACGTGTGGTCAACCAGTGACTGACTGATGGATGGCCACTGTGGCCACGGCCGGAGAAATAGCTTGCTCCGGCTCCGGGCGGCAATACTAGAATCGGACGCCTACAGAAGAAAGTAGGCTATAATAATAGTCTCGCTCTGCTCGGTGCACAATCTATCTACTCTTTTAAGTCTCTGCGCAACACGTGTGCCGCACGCCGCCGACGGTTGGGAATGAATTTTCGAACTCGATATTTGTTTCGCCCCCACCGCGAAGGAACGGTGCGTGGGCGTGGGTTGGCGTGGCCGCAGTGCGGCGCACCGCGGCGAGTGCACTGCGCGTTGCACAACATTGCAATTGGCGGTTTTCCATTTTTACTTTCCGGAGGTGCACACGCGTCTCACCGTGCACCGTGGCACTTGCCGCGACGGCAAGATGGCACTTGCAGTACGGGACGCGCGGGGACTCCCATTATTTTCGCAGCTGATGCCACCACGCAGAGCGAGTGCACTTTTTATAACCACACATAGAATCGCCGCTTTACGACTGCACTCTACCGGATTGGCATCGAAGTATCGAGATTTTATGGTCGGGTACTTAAATCGGTCGTTCGAATTTGAATTTAATCCGGCCCCGGCCGGAAACTGGAAATCCAGAAAGGCCAACCGAGTGCGCAACTGACCACTAGCAGGTTGAAGGCTACTTTCGATTAATTTCTTGTACGACCAGTCCGGTTACGACAGTGCAGTTAATGCACAAAATTTAACGCGCAGACATTTCAACAAGTATCGCAAAAAGCATAATTGGTTTTCTTGAACAACCAATCCAACCGGAAGGTGTCCACGCGGAGTACGGTCCTAAGTACATAGCCTAAGTAACAGGCATGGACATGGCGTTGGATCGGCTCCTCACAGGATTAATGCACTCGCTAAATAATTGAAGGAAAGAAAGCACCGTGGAGCCAATGCATTTGCGATTTGAGTAGAAATATTGCCAATTCGCAGCAATAAAGCCGACTGGGTTATACTACTGGGTTATACTAATACTGGGTTATAATAATTATTAAACTATTCCATGTTCACTATTGGTATGTGAAGTTCAGAAACGTCCAAAAACAGACGCAACACGTGAAATCGTAGACAAAATGTAGGATATTGGAAAATCGTTGAATCACTGAAAGAGATTTAGTATAAGGCCTAGTCATCTCATTGAGTAGTATAACCAATATTTTGGCTCACGTATTGGGCTTCAGAAAGCTGTATCAACAATGTCCGCCGCATTCGCTAAAAATGGAACAAAAACGCATTTGAATGCAACTTTCTCGGCAACATTTGTGCATTGAATCATCACTATGGATGAGACTTAGGTCTATCATCATGACCCTGAATCAAAACAAGAGGCTAAAGAGTTGCCTGGTGTGAACCTGGTTCTTCGGCTCCGAAACGAGTTCGTGTCCAGAAATCGCCCAAAAAGGTGTTAGGATCAGTATTTTGAGATGCGAATGGAATTTTGTTTGCGGATTACTTGCAGACTTATAAAACAATAAATTTGGATTATTGTTGTATCCTTTGAAACCTACTGAAATAGAAACATCGTGAAAAAAGTCCCGGTTTGCAGAAGAAAAACATCCTCTTTCAGTTAATTAGTTTTACGACATGGGAAGTTTCTTGTTTGTGGTAATGAATCAGCAATAGATCGGGTCACCACGACCAGGAAGTGTGGGGTGCTTGTACGTTTTATGTAAAAACTACATCCCTGGACCATAATTCCTTTGTTATTATTTTTCAATGTTGATTTAAATCCCATATAGGAGAAAAGTTCAACTCCTCAGAAGTGTAGTTGAATCATACCAACGATTCATCAGCCCAGAGACCCAATGTCCAGAGTTAGTGTGGTTTCAAAGCATCCCGATGGTAAAATACCATCCTTTTTTTCCAAGTTAAGTTACTAATGTTCGTAAGCTTAAGAGCCGCATTTATGATGAAGATATTTGTTAAGAAATAAAGATTTTTCATTGTAAACACTCATCAAAAATATGAAACGAAACTTCAACAATAGGTTTTTTCTATTAAACCCTTCATTTGGTGCGATAAATTAATAGTGTCTGAGAAAAAGTCACGAACTATCTGGTGTGACTGTTACTTGGGGAGATTATTTTTCGACATTTGTGTTACAGTGTTGTTTAAGGACACGTGAGTAAACAATATGGTGTATGGATACATTTTACGTCTGCGCTATACTTTTTTTGTTTTTTAATCTTAGAACAACGGACCGGACCATATTTATGACTGCGCAATACTTGATTGCACCAGATTTTCGGCGTCATACGAAATTCAATGTGGTACTGAGATCAAACGCTAAAGTTTGAGTCGAAATCAAACAACACCACAAAACCAACAAAGCAAACTTTGTTCAATCGGCCACTCGGTTGATGGCTATTTTTAAACGAATTGAAAACACTTTACTCCGGGCACGATAGTGCAGTTAATGCACAAAATATGAAGCGTAGGTTGCAACAAGTAGCGCAAAATGCACAACCTATTTTTAACAATCGATCGACTAACAACATGTGCAGAAAATTATCGCCTACTATTGTCCGTCTAGCCAAAGCAACAACACGACACGGACATAGCGTTGGTGAATAATCGGTTCAACGACTACTCATTAGAACCGCATAAAACATAGTATAGGTAAAGAAATCACAATGCACCTCAGGCAGAGAACTGTGGGAGAACTTCAACTTCATTGAGCCGATGCATTTGCTATTTGAGTGGAAGTATTGCACATTCGCAGCAATAAAGCCTAATTCAAAATATACCGGATACACAATCATTGAACCGTTTGGCGAACCGAGTGTTATGTTCTGGCATTTCATATTCTAGGTATTTTTTCTATGACGCGTAGAACTTTACTACACTTTATGAAATATCATTGAATGTGGGATTACGGGATGTATCTTTTTATTGTTAGATGCGCAGTCTTTACATATAACAATGTGCCTCGAAATTGGTTCGAATTTATGTTTATCTAATAATTCCGGGCATGCGACTTCCGCGGCTGGCTCTCAGCTGGGGTGGGTTTAATTGGGTTTCAAAACGAAGGATCAACATTATCCGCTGTCACGCCGGTCACGCCGGTATCGGGAATCGAAACCATGGCCGGCGGCGTGAGTGGAACGGAGCTCATCAGTTCTTCATATAGAGTACCGCCATCTATTTTAAAATGGCAAGCATTAAGTCCTACACCTAGTACTTGAGCAGTGGTAAAAAAATGTGTTCTTCGGATGATAACCCTCGATTGCATTGGTATAAGCACGTTTCCAGTGTGGCTTTTGTTCGAATTTGCGTGTGTACTTTCCGCCTCAAACCATTTAAAGTGCATTGCACACCTCTGAGTGCAGCAGATAATGCATTGCGCTTACGACCTAGATGGCGCTAGTTGATGGCGAAGTTGAGTACTTACGAAGGTGCCGCGGCCAACAGACGGAACCGTCACCAAGAACTAGCACTGCCGAACGGGCACACATGTTGTGCTGCCGACGTTATACCGGCGTTGCCGAATGCGCTTGGCGCCTGAATGGTTCCTGAAGCTCCCGAAATGCTTACGAGCCGGGGGGAGGGGGACTGATAACAGCGGCCGGCCTTGCTTTTGACCACTTTGATTGTCGGTTGACAGGTTGACGTAGGTAGGTTGATGGTTGGATGATGGACGCCACTGCCCGTAGTAGGGGCGCTGGAGGCCAAGCATTCGATTTCTTGCCTTCCCTGCTCGGGTGCTCGGGTGCACCGCGTTCAACACACTGCTGCACACGTCAGACCGACGCTAAAGGCATCGTTGCAGTCGAGGGGCGCCTCCTCGCCATTCCCGCTGGATGGCACATAATGTCCTGAGCGCCGAAAGCGCGCGGGCCAAACTCATTCATTGTTGCTCGAGCGCACTATGCAAACGCGACAGGACACAGGCACTGGAAATCACAGGTGGGTGGCGCTAACCGGTGTGTGTTGTTGTTGTGGGCTGCCAAACCCCATTAGGTCCTCTTCGCTTGTTTTGTTCCACGTTTTTTCGAAACGCCGGGCACGGCGCACGGAAGCGACAGTATGGCAAATATAAAGAAAACTAAACAAACGCACTCACACACACTCAAATGCATACACACTGAAATACAGGAAAATCACGCACACACATAAGGCGACGAGCGACCGATGGACACCGTTCCGTTTGCGGGGAGTTGCGGAGGGCTGGAGGAAGGTTCCTGTGTGCGTCTGTCGTGGCATGCCGTCACACGGAACTATCGACCGCACACATGCTTGGGCACATACACAGCTTCACAGAACCGCGGATGGGTTCCGCGGGGCTTGAGAAAGGCAAACCACGCGGCCGTGGCCGAGGCCGGTAGTTGGCTGTTTTCTGCCGCCGTCGCCGCCGCTGCCGCCGCCGCTTTCGCGGTTCGCAGTGGTGCGGTGGAGTTCACAGGACAGCAGTGCGGCGCACACCGAACATCCGCACGGGCACGCCGTGGTGTGCGTACTTTCTAAACTCACACCATAGCCGTAGCCTGGCATAGTTGGGGTTATGTTGGCGCGCACGATCGGCTGGCCGCCCCTTTGCCGTCCTCACCCTCGGTCGCGGTCGCGGTGGGTTGTAGCTGTCTGCGGTCTTGTGCTGCTGCTGCCGGTCGGGGTGGTGGTACTCCCCCACACATCGGTTCGGAAAAAGGTTCGTCTGCCACTCTCGCACAGGGCCGTCGTCGAACGTCGTGTGGGTGTTGCCTTCAGCGCGCTACGGAGATAGAAGGAAAACCGAGAGACGTTATGTCATTATTTTGGCCAAAGATAAATCACCACCACACCACGCTGACGCTGGCGATGGTGTGGAACGGGGGGTTTGGGGGTGGCAAGAGTCAGAATGATTAGAGCATCTGTGGATCCGGATAACCCACCTAACGGTCTGCTAGATAGACCATATCTACTCTGGGTTTACTACTGTCGGCTATACTGGTCCGAATTATTACGTGCACTACCAGCTTCCCGGACGTCGAATACGCCGCCGAAGCGGAACACTATTTCCACGCCCGAAAGTCGCTGAAAAGGCATGCTCTATAAGGAGCAGGGTGAGATTTCAGATGATCCGTCCTCCGGGGTTACACCTTCGACTTGCCGCGATAAAGTTGTCTTGTCGCCGAAGCGATCGTCTGGGTCCGATTTTAATGTAAAATGCCTGGAGGGTTTGAAAATGTCATTCACCAGAGGTCTAGGGGCTAGATATTTGACTCTGTTTCCTCCCGGTACTATTAGGTTTGCAAATTAATTAGTTCGAATTTTGTTCGACATTTGTGACCTAACTACAACAACAAAACGTATGACTACCTCGATGAAAGTATTACACGTCGTTAGCTACTACTTTCCTCCATCTTGCAGGTAGTTCCTCGATTCCGCGTCGATAGAACGTCTTATCTTTAGGAGCGGTCCAATTAGAGACCTATTTTTCTATACGTTCATCAGCAGTGACCTGCTGTGCTGCCAAATCGTTACTCATGCAACGGAACAAGTAATATTCCGAATGAGGCCAAACTTTCCATAAAATGCATTAATTGTTGCCGATGGGATTGTCCTTCAATAACTTCATTAGGTTCTGAAAGCTCATATCACACGACACCTTTCATATCCCACCATATGCACAGCATAATCGTTGCAAAGTGAATATTTCGCTTTGGTTGCGATGGACCTGGTTCACCAGGCCCTCACACCTACGTAACAACGGCAAGCGTTACACCGACTGCTCTATCAACTCTATCATTCATTAACAGACAATTCAATTGGGATGTCATCAAATTAGGCTGTGTAGCGGGGGGGGGACCCACTCGTATTAGTAAACCGCAGCACGTACTGTCCCTATTTCGCTCCTCACCATTGTCAAGCCAATTATTTTGTGGCATATGAGCGTGATGATCGTGCGCGTGGATCGTTTTTAATTCTGCGATAGACACCCCGCCATAGTTACCGCCGGGGCCGAGCAGCGGCGTTGGAATGTGCCGAGCACGAATTTAGCCCCGTGACGAACGTTCGTCCCTTGAGCAGGTAATTTGCATGCGGCCGATATGGCGGTCAGTTAGCCGACAGGTAGCTTCCCCTTTTTAAATGGTTGAACTTTTTGTTATCATAGATGCCTGCACTGCTCAACCCACGCGCGCGGATTAGGTCGAGAAATCAATGCCATGACACAACACGCTGGCACACTCCAGAGGCACGTGATGTGCGTAGCGTTCATGTTACCAGAGTTTCTTTACAGCGTTAAATTATTCTTTAAGTTGTTGGACTTTAAAACAAATCTTTTAGACACTTCTCTGGTGTAAAAACATGCCGACGGTGCAAAAAAGATTCCCGAGTAAAGCCGTCAGCGTTTGACAGGGGTCGAAAATAAACACACAAAAAACCCTGCAGAACATTGCGCACGCTTCGCGGAGCCCGGCTGTCGATCATATCTCTCAACATCGTTCGGTGCAATCCTTCTGCGTGATACCATCGGCAAAGCGCACGGATTCATCAGTTCAGACCACGGATGGACAGTTCTTGACAATTTGGAACATATTTGGTTGGCTCCCCCTGGAACATAGCAGGTATTTGTCCTGCAGACATCAGTACAGTGTCGTTTAGAACGTGTCATACGAGCATCGAATTCACCTCGGCAAACCAGTAATTGAAACGAAACGTAGAACGTAGAACATTAGTCAACTACAGACCGTGATCGAATCGAAACAAAACATTTAGAGCAAGATATGCTACCTCCATAGCGAACACCAGAGGGTCTCGCCGCGCGCATCTCCCTTCGACGGTCGCTGATGTATTTAAAAAATGATGTGTATGTAATAAGCAAATTTACGCACACGCACACACCCATACAAGGCCGTTCGGTTGGTTGCCACGCGCACAGTTGGTACTATAGAAAGTAGAGCGAACGCAGGAAACGGTGTTATCCATAGATGTTACAATTTTGTGATTGTTTTCACCAAGATCCCTGTGGGGCAATGTTGAGGAACACGGAACACATACAGTAGTCCCGGCTGTGACCGAGAGGCATCAATCACCTTAATTTGGACCAATTTTATCCTATGATAAGATTACACTTGTTCCGATTGTTCGGGCCGATCGGGAAAAAAGATCGAATAACAGAGTGAGAGGCAGCAGCAGAAAGAGAGAAAGAGAGAGAGAGAGAGAGAGAGAGAGAGAGAGAAAAAGAGCAATATAGAACGAGAGAGCGGGAGAAAAACAACAAATCCCGCTTTCTCTGGCAGTGGGTGTTAGACTTTAGGCCAACTACTTTCCCTTTTGGGCCCATTCGTGGAGATACAGTGTTGTGTTGTGTCGTAGACGACGGCACGAGCACATTGAAGGACGGCAAAAACACACGACAGATTGCAATGCAAACAACGGAGAGAAGCCGGGGGGGGGGGGGGGGGGGAGAGAGAGCGAGAGAGAGAGAGAGAGGGAGACCAACCGTGCAAATGCAGCCAAAATTAATACACACAACAGGTGATGATGCTGATGACCTGGAGCACCACCGTCAAGATGCGGCGCTAGAGGCAAGGACGGCCGCCAGTTGTTGGCTGGTTGTTCATCTTTAAAACTTACCTAATCTCGCGGTTTGTCGGACGAAGGCATCCCAGGCGAAAATACAGAAAGAAGAAACAAAATGCCACAAACTCAAAGTCCGAAACGGCACCTCACAAGCGAACGTTCAGGCACGCACTAACGAAGGTGTGTGTAGCGAAGATGCTGGAGCTGCCACGATTTGACACCGTCGTTCACCAACACACACACACATTGCGTTGTCAGGCAGCGGACTGGTGTGCGTTCGGTTGTGGCGGCGCGTCCAAGCCAGCGACAGGGACACACAGCGCCAAACGACACAGTGTAACGATGGACGGTCTGCTTGTAACGCGCGCCGCCTTGTATATCGACAAAAATAAAGCCTCAGCCTCATCGACAAAAATGTTGCAAACCCTGCTATGCAAAGTAGCAGACGTTATAGGCCAAACCCGACTCGAATAAAAGTTCTTCATTTTCGACACAAATGAGCCGTAGTAAATATCTACCGCTCTCTACATTATCTGCCGACTGCAGCAAAAAACTTCAAAGGCGAAAGTCGATGTGGCTAGGGGCCTTCAATTGGGTGGCATAAACAATTTGGTTTTTTATTCCTTCTTTCAATTACATCTGCAGTGCCAAACATTGATGATCGCTGTGCCTCACTGTAACTGATCAGGATTTTGACGCCAAAACTGAACGTATAGCTAGACAGCTAACAGACTCACGACTATTTGCCCCGTTATCTGAAATCAATTATTTTCGAATCGCAATAAACATACAAAACCATCGCCGCAGATCCAAACGGATCGCCGAGCCAGTGTGGCCCCCATCTTTATATATATAAAAATCAAATTCTGTCTGTACCCCCGCTGATAGAGCAGTCGGTAGTGCTCTTCGCTGTCAGCGCAGCTGGCCGTGGTTCCGAATCCCGGGATCGGTTGTAACTCAACCGGCCATGGTTTCGATTTCCGATACCGGCGTGATAGAGGGGGGTTGGCGCGGGGCTAACAATCCCGTCCGTAAAAATTAAATGTTACAGAAGAGCATCAGAGATTAGCATTGTCTCTGGTGCCAGGCCAAGACTGCTCAGCGGTTGTAGCGCCAAAGAAGAAGAAGAAGAAGAGGATGGGTATCATTTCAATATCAAAATGGTTAATCCTCTGAAAGGTGAGAAAACAGCTAAAAAAGTGAGTTTAATGAACACTATTACGCCTATCGGCTCATGATTCGCTTGGACACAGAAAACAGTATTTTGAAATGTCGCGCGCTCTTCCTCCAATATGTAGTGGACATGTACGCGAAGATTGAGTCAGAAAGACTTCTGTTCTTAAGGACTGCTGCTGCTCAAAGACGAAAACAAGGAGACAGTACGAAGTCTATCGGGGCAGCTAGTATCATATAGAACCTGTGCGGGATAGGGAGGAGGAGGATAAACGGAAAATGGAAAATAATTATTTGTAAGTCGTTTCGAACGCAAACAACGTGTAACAACTTGAATGCGAACATTCAAAGTAGGGTTACGTAGCCTTCTCTAAAACAAATCCTTAACAAGTCGCTTATTTTTCCCACATTGTTTTTTCTTTTTAAATTCCGGTTACATTATAGGCACACAGTTAATGCGTTAACACCACGGCCTCCATTGCCTTCCATTATGTCATCCTATTAACATTTTTTCTATAGGTCAATCGTGAATTGGTCGTTGCTAGCGTGGAAGAGAAGGACACGCTTAAATAAGGTTCAATAAGGAAAGGAAAGGTTGAAAGAGTAGTAAGGCGGAATCGGTCATGTGATGCACACAGTCGGAGAGCTAAAAAAAATATACGTGCCTTTTTTTTACTTTAATAGGAGTTGTATTTTACGATCCTTGCGAAATTATAAGTAGTCATTTGGTCAAATATGATATTGATTGTATTGATTTAATAGAATTTTGAATGAAACTTACTACTAATTACAAAACCATTCCGGGCGTCCTAGAGACGACGAATGTTCACAGCTATTATACCAGGTTGTTGGTATTACACAGTGCGATGAACATGCTCTAAGACTCGTAAGATAAGTTGTAAACTTATCGAGTGTCGAACATTTTTCGTAGAAAGGAACTAACGCCAATCAGCTAGTACAAACCAATAATGAAGACAAAAAACGGCTGGAAAATATATTTTTGGAATTAAAGTTCCTGAACGGTTTAAAGCAACAGTTTTTTTGTCGCACTGTATGCATGCCACAGTCATTGGTTTCTGCTTCGGTGAAACAAGGCCGAATTTGTATGGATTCATTACAGGTAAGTCGTTCGATTCGGATGCAAAAGTGGCTTTGGCAAGCGATTCTTTCGTATCGTACAGCAAACAGCAAGCGATCGTAATGAAATAGTTTAGCGTAAGTGCTAAAATATAAATTCCTGAGTACAGTGTAACGGTAGAAAAAGCGTTTCTTCCTGGTCCAAAGCATTGCTTCCTGGTCCCACTGGTAGTGATATTTCAGCAAGGCGTTCGCGAGGCACTAATCGCTCACTACAGCTAATGAGCGGCCACAGGCGACCAAAGAATCCCCAGAACTGCCGGCACTTGCATTCCTTCCTTGTGGTATTGATTTCGCCGTCACGGTTTGTATCGGTTACGTACTTTCTCTCTCTCTTTCCTGGCATTAATTCTCCATTATTAGCTACATACTAGCTCCGTTACCCCCAGCAGATGATACACATTCTGGTTGTGAATCAGTTTAAGACGAATCGTTCAGTCGATCGCACAGGGTGGACGACACATCTTGGATTTGAACTATTGCTAGTGCTTCCGTCAACACAGTGGTTATCGAGGTGAAATGAAGCAGTGAATTGGGCAACACGTGTATTGTGAGGATTGCGCAACTTTTACTGATGATCGTAGAGCGACGCGTAAGAATATGACTAAGCAATCGGCAATCAAACTGCTCAACATGGTCGGCAACGGAGGCAAGAAGCTGTCGTCAAGCAAGGTGCAATCACAATCCGACGACAGTTTTGGACGCCGACCGGTCTGTTTGCCTCTGACCAGCACGTCGCCCCCCCTGTCTGGTGGTGGTTCTCGTTTCTATCAAGCTTCTCTGCGCAGCTACAGCTACTGGTCTCCAAGTGAACAGGGTGCCACACTGGTATGGCGGGACCTGTGCGTATACGCAACGTCAACAACTCAAATCGGGCTTAAAGGATCCAGTAAGCCATCGATCAAACGCATCATCAACAACGTGAGCGGTGCGGTTACTCCTGGATCGCTGATAGCGCTAATGGGCTCAAGTGGCGCCGGGAAGAGCACACTGATGGCGGCGCTAGCGTACCGTACGCAACGTAAGTTCCTCCTAGCTGCCATGGCTAGTGAAAACATTTCGAGAAAAAAACCATAGAAGCCTCCCAAGTGCGCCGTAGCATTGCTACACTTACAAGACCTGTTCTAAGTACCTTTTTTCTTGCTCTATTCCTGGTGATCTCTTCGATGGTTACGTTGCCACTTGTGCCGATCGTCGTGCAACGCACTCTCGGCGATTACATTGGGAACATCAACCACGCTCCACGCTTTTGCTAGCGGGAACCGTCGTTCAGGGGGACATTCTAATTAATGGGCATTCGATCGGACCTTTCATGTACCGGCTTAGCGGATTCGTGCACCAGGATGACCTGTTTGTCAGCACACTGACGGTGTGTGAGCATTTGCATTTTATGGCCAAACTAAAGCTGGATCGCACCGTTAGCAACAAGGCTGTTGATCAGATTATACGCGAACTGTTGGACCGTACCGGGCTGACCCGGTGTGCCCGGACACGCATCGGCGAGGCGGGCGAGGGCAAGATGCTGTCCGGTGGTGAGAAAAAACGACTTGCCTTCGCCACCGAATTGTTGACCAAACCGACCATCCTGTTCTGTGACGAGCCTACCACTGGTTTGGACTCGTTCAACGCACAAGCTCTAGTGTCGACGCTTCAACAGCTAGCTAAACGTGGTACAGCGATCATATGCACGATACATCAACCATCGAGCCAACTGTTCTCGATGTTTGATCAGGTAATGTTGCTGGCCGAAGGACGCGTTGCCTACGCCGGGAAACCGCACGATGCGCTCCAATTTTTTGCTCAACATAACTTTGAGTGTCCACCGAACTACAACCCGGCGGAATTTTTGATCGGAGCCCTGGCGACGACGCCCGGCTTCGAGAAGGCTTCGCAACGCTCCGCACAGCGGATGTGCGATCTCTTCGCCGTCAGCGAAGCCGCTGGTCAGCGGGATGTGCTGATAAACCTCGAGATACACATGGCTGAAACTGGCGAGTTTAGTATCAACGATGAGCAGCATCTGGCAGCGCCACCTTCCTGGTTCTATACAACTCTATGGCTAACGTATCGCACTTGGTTAACCGTGGTTCGGAATCCAACTGTGCAGTACCTTCGCTTTCTTCAGAAGATGGTGAGTTCCAAGAAACATTACCGCTGTTAAGACGCCAGCCCTTAAGACCCTAGTGTGCATGGGCAAGGGTAAGAGCGAGGTATGGCTAACCGAATGTTAATCTTCCAACAGGCAATTGCGATTATGGCCGGACTCTGCTTTTCCGGCGCGATCGACACAACACAGCTCGGAGTGCAGGCGATCCAAGGCATTTTATTCATCCTGATCTCAGAGAACACCTTCTCGCCAATGTACTCGGTTTTGTCCGTGTTCCCCGAGACATTCCCTCTGTTTATACGTGAAACTAAAAACGGACTGTACAATACTTCGCAGTACTACGTGGCCAACGTTACAGCAATGTTGCCCGGTCTCATCTTGGAACCATTGTTATTCGTACTCATCGCGTACTGGTTGGCCGCGCTTCGTCCTTCGTTTTATGCGTTCGCCATGACCAGCGTTGTCGCAACGCTTGTAATGAACGTTTCTACGGCATGCGGTTGCTTCTTTTCAGCTGCCTTCAACTCGATGCCATTAGCTTTGGCGTACCTAGTACCGTTCGACTACATCCTGATGATTACTTCCGGTGTCTTCATACAGCTTGGTACCATGCCGGTTGCGATGCAATGGCTCCCTTACATCTCCTGGATGATGTACGCCAACGAGGCAATGTCCATCGTACAGTGGGACGGTGTGACAAATATAAGTAAGTTTTGAAGCAGCATTTACCTAGAGAAACGAACCCAAAACTGTAACTGCAACATTATAAAATTTATCTATCTTTACAGCATGCTCTACTGCAAGCGAAAAACTACCATGCTTAGAATCTGGTCACGAAGTACTAGCGTATTACAGCTTCAATGAAACTCACCTATGGGTCAACGTTGGTGCAATGGTAGTTCTGTACTTTTGTTTTCACATTCTTGGTTACCTTTTCTTAAGGCGCAAAGCGAAACGTTAGAAGAGCGTGGAGCGTACCGTACTGGACATTTGTCGATGTTTGAGAGATGAAATAAAAAAACCATTTTTCACTGCCGAAACATAATCTGAATTCCGATCGAAATTACTGAACATATTTCAATTTTTGCTCGATTCACATCAGTGCATCACGACAGCTCCACTAGAATCAACTCAGCTTCTTTAATCATACGGTGGGCCATGAAAATATCCACGGATGGTGTATTGGTATTCGTACTTCATTCCAACATGTTTTATGTTTTGATAAACAAAGCATAAACGATGTTCAATTTCGTTGTCTTTGATGGTGATGGTGGTACAGCGGATGGGTTTCCTTTCAACATAACAACGGACGGAAAGAGAGTTTTACACATTTTTACACATTATTATCTGAACGAAGCGTTCAACCAAGCGGCAAGCGCCAAACAAATACGATTGCAGGTTTTTTCTAGCATTGCTATATCGTAGTTTCGCCGTAAAAAAACATATTCTGTAAACGAACCCGTATTTATAAACGCCAGCGTGTCCTACCTTAACCTACCAATGACACATACAATCTTTGGCATCTGAGCTTTTTTATCCGCATTGGAGGACTGTTCGTAGTTGTCCACAGTTGTGGGGAATGGCACATTTGTTTCTGTATGTGTTTTACAACGAACTTACAGCGCCGTTTTATTCCACAAAATAACAAACTTAGAGCCGAGCGGAACACAGCAATTAAGCAATCGTCAACATGAGTGCAGAACACGGAGAAGCTGAATTAACGCAATTATATGAAAACGTTAGGCGGAACAGTGACGCTTCGTTTCGGGAGTATGTGCTGCGTGAGTTGTTAATTTTCTTCAAGGAATCCGCCTACTTGAACGAAGAAACCGCCGATCTCGATTTGGATAAGGACGTTTTCGCCAATGATGTAAACAACTGGACAAGCGAAGCAGATAACCGCAGTGTGGACGATATTTTGCAAGAGGCCGAGTTGTTGATACACCAGCAACCATTGTTTGCAAAAGGCGGTGAAAATGTCGACAGCAAGTCCCAAACAGTGCTAGAAGTTTCGTGTGACGAGCTTTGGAGCGGTCTGCTCGAAGGTTTGGACATCACCGAACAGAAGGATGTGGCGTGCGTGGACCGGATTGATGTAAGTGTATTTTGCTTCAACCACATACAATTCGTTTTGTTGTTGAGTAAAACTTTCATCTAAAGACGGTTATGTAAAATTAGTCGGGATGCGAACGAAATTTTGTGTTTGCTCTTTTTTTGTCTTATATAGTACCTTTTACGATAGGTTTAGTCCAGTACCTTGCCACACACAATGTTTGTGGCTTCTGTCGGAAACCTTATTAGTTTATGAATACACATTACGCCTCAAGCTTAACAACTTCTTGTGCAATTATATCGACAAACATTACTGCTTCCTCACTAGTAGGTTGAATTTGGCGTGCTGGAAGCACAAACCCATAACGGCCAGTGTCTCGCAGTTCCACCGTGTAAGCGTACTTTATGCGTAATGCGCCGCGGGCCCAGTCATCTGAACCACCAGCGGCAGGATAGAGCGTACTGCCGGATGGTCCCACCGTGTAGCGCATACCACTGGATCGTTGAATTTTCTAGGAATTACATAAGAAAATGTTGTAAAAGTATTGTTTGGTTGCCAGCCACTCTTTGAACCTACCTCTGCTGCGGCATCTCCGACGCGCTTTAGATCCGCATGGTCTGGTGGCACAACCTGCTCGTATCCCCACGGATAAAGTATGTACTGTCCGTAGCTGTGAAATGTCAAAAACCCTTTCCAGTTAGCGGTTGACTGTTCCATGAACTGACTGACAGCTTTGGTTTCCGGTTCCGAAAAAGGACCAGAACCGGCGAAGATCTCCGAGCATGGCTGTTTCGATGTGCCCTGTCCACCCCATTTGTAACCATAATTTCGATTAAGATCAACACCGGCGCATGGTCCGTACTGCAATCCGCCGCGGTTCTTACGCCAGAGACGGTCGTACTGATGCGTGTACTCGTAACCATCAGGATTGTGCACCGGGAGTATGTACCAGTCGATGTTTTTAATGTAATCGGGGTGATTTTCCCAGTCCTCAACCAAATTGTTTGCGATGTAGGTCACCGTTGCAGGACTAATCCATTCACGTGCGTGTATACCACCGTCGATCCAGATGGCACTGTTGGTTTGATTTCCATTCGAAATTCTGATGACTCTCAGTTCCCTTCCGTGTACCGTTTTACCTATACTCTTGGTGCTACATATGTCCGGGTACGTTTTCGCCAGATAGTCCATCCAGTCATATATGTCCTGCAGTCGATGGTAAGCAGTCCACGTCATGCGGTGACCTAGTAAATAACACCACGAAATAGAGAAAGCAAAAATTTTATAAATCCATTTATCAACAATTCAACTGTTAGTTCCGTCTTATCGACGCTTCGGCAGTATTGCGGCCACCACCCCTCCCCGGACCTCGTATATTCTCACCATTTCGATTCTCCCAAAGTTCTGTCTCGACCAAAGATGGATTTTCTGCATCGATAGCCCGTTGTAGATCTTCAATTACCACTTCATAAGACACGTTTTTGGAGCGCAAGAAACACTCAGCTGGTTTTATCATTCGGTGCGCCATGAATATATCGACGGATGTTGTGTTGGTACTCCACCGGGAGGCCTCTGTGTTTTGGAAGGGCGAGAAAAAAAAGTACCGAAACCAATTTAATACTTGAGCATACCGTCACACTTAACTTTTCCCTCCTCTACGTGCTTACTGAATCTATCCTGTAACTCTGAAACCGCATTTTTGTTAAGCTGAATGTCGTAGGCGATGCGCCACAACTGAGCTCCGTTGTACTTTACCGGTTGATCTGCAGTATTCTCATGTTGGATGGTGTTGGAAAGATTACGCCCGATGGGCCCTGTAATAGTCGCGCCTTCAACTGCATAAGCCTCCAGGAGCTTATGTTGGTTCACAAACGACACGGTTAGCAGCGTTACGCATAGTAAAATCCGGTTGGTTGTCATACTGATGTACGGGTGACCTCGAATAGCACTATTTTTCTCTTGCCTCGATTTGATGTTCCTCCACCATGGAAACACACGCGCCGGAACGTGGAATGTTTTTTATAATGCGTGGTTTTTTCAACTGCCCGCCATGGGGACAATGCTCCTGCCTTTTAAACAATCTTCTTGAGGCCCGACTGAAGACAGCGATATGCGTGTCGTTGAGCATCAGTCATTCAACTCTGTATGCGTGGAACTTACTTCTTTAAAACGTGTTAAGAGTCCCGTTTGTTTTGTGTTCTTATTCGTCATCAATTGAGGCCAACGTAGGACGTTAGAAGGGAATGAAAGCAGAGGAGCAGATATACACTTGCAAATTCCGATCTGGCGAGGTTTCTCTCAACCAATGCCGGTTAAGAATGGAATTTTGAGTTACGATTTCATGTGATGGAAGTAATTTTGTTTTTCTATGCCCCTGAGCACATACCTTTGCCATTTAGTAATAACTTGTATTTTTGGTAATATTACTTGAATTACAAAAAAATTGAGAGGATGAATTGTGCGAAATTCTTTGTTTTTTACGAAAGCCATCTGCCATGAGCTATAGCCGACGATGAAACATACCGATTTCACGGTCTCCCATGTTCACCACCATTACTTGGTGTTGTATAGTACAGTATGTTTACTAGTTTTTCCATATTTTTTATTTATTTAGGTTCGTAGCTATATAGTTGTAATGAAGGTTGTTTTGCATAAAATAATGTTAAATTCGTGTCTATTTTGGTCCTATAAAAGATCCAGCAAACATGCGTCAATCGCATGCAAAATAACACATATAGAACGATCTGCTCAACAAATAACGAATTCAGCAACGTCGAACTCGAAAATCAAAGCACTGTCCTCGACGTACGGCCAACAATTAGGATGCTGACTTCAACAATCAATGCTACTAATCGGGACTGCTTAGGAGCCGAGTCGATGAATGGCGATACGGGAATCTCCTGACCACCAATGCACGCCCAAAATCAGACCACAAACCTTCCACGGACTTGTGACAAAGGGACGCAACCATCCCCGGTGCACGAAGCATTGCGGCTGCTGGAAAACGGCACCGAAACGTTTATCGTCTCGAAGTACCGTAATCTGGAGAACGAGTTATTAAATCTCACCGAGCAAGTGAAAGATAGTCAGGAGCGATATCACAGTCTTAAGATCCAGTACGAAACGCTTTCTCAAGCTCACCGCACCCTGCGCGACCACTACAGCGCGAAGCAAGAAGAGTACGATAAATTGGAATTCGATATCCAGCATTTAACAAAGTGTGCCGATGTGCTTAGGTATGCTGAATAACAGATTCGTTTAGTCCAAAACAGCGAGAGGTTTTATTTTTTTTTTTTCAGATCTGAGCTGAAATTGGCTCGAAGTGATCGTAACTTTGCCCTTGAGCTGCAGAATCTACTACAAGCTGAGCTTGATGATGCGCGGATCGACAAAAAAAGGCTACAGGACTGTAACGAGAAGGGAACAAAAACCATACAGGATCTTCAACGACAATGTCGCGAGATGGAGCGCATTTTGATGCGAAAAAACCCGGATTCCATTTACGGTCTTATAGGTATGCTCTCACTAGTATAATCCGTTAAGTTACCTTTAACCAGTGTGTGATTTTTACTCAGTCGCCACAAAGCTAACTGACGGCAGGTCGGGTAGTGACGTGTCACGGTGCCTACAGGAAACTCCCGGTTGTTCAAAGATGCAGCTGGATACCGATATTAAGAAGACGCCACACTACAACACCAATTCACATGGCAACCTATGCGATGTACAAGCACGCTTCAATTCGGTGCAAGTCAAGTACGAGACACACATTCGTGATTTGGAGATGCAAGTGCTAAGCTTACAGCAAATCAACTCCAAGCTAAACGAACGCATTATTCATCAAATGGAAGAGCTTGCTAGCATTAGCAGTAGCGCGGCAAACAATAGTGCGTTAAAAAATGTCGTCTCTAACGGTACACAAACTGATTGCCATATCCCGCTGAAACTATCTAAAACGAGACGCTCGGTAATGGTGCAGACGGAGAATTTGGTTGTGAAACCCTTATCTATTCGCCAGCAACAGACAAGACGGGTGTCATCACAGAATAAGGAAGACGCTCATTTGCTAGCAACCATTGGCGGTATGCGGGTGGACTTGGCACTCAAGGAGAAAGCTATGCAGCGATTAACACGTGAGGTAGAGGAGTGTAAGAAGACGATAAAAAAATTACAGAAAAAGAAAGAAGTACTCGTAATGGTAGACAGTGGTAAGTCACCGGTGAATGTTCGTAAACCCGTACTGGGTTGTGTGGAAACTAATGTCGATGGAAGCTTGCTGCGAGAAGGAGCCCAACCAAAAGCGAAGAGTATCAAAATGAACCATAACGGCCCGCAAAATGTAAGAAAACAAATCGTTTCACACGGTTGACTTTATGAAATGGAGTGTAAAATATCGGTGTTTCCTGTTTCGTTTTTTAGCTTAGAAAATGACAAGAGTACCACGGAATAGAGTCACGGTATAGAACCTGCGGCGAAGTTACGAGTGGGTTAACGTTCATCGAAGTACTGGGGTCGAGAGAAGAAAGACTTCTACCTTTTGACAATAACTTTTAATAGGCAAGGCGGCCAACAAATTTCACGATACAGAGTTTATGATTAATAACATGAATGTTCATTAATGGTAGGTCATAATAAAATATGACTAGTAGTCCAATGACTAAATTCATCCACGGCTGAAACCTTTTCAAACAAAGGACTATGGTATGTGGTTACGAGTTAACGTAAGTACCGGTATCCGGGAAACGCATTTAAAGGTGCGGGAAACGCGTTCACTTCCGCTGCTTTTGAAAACACAGGCTTTTGAGGTCATTTGTCCTGGAACCATTGAAACCTTCAACTGGGTGGTGGCAGGTATTCGTCCTACGTTATACTTGCACTTGAGTGATAATTTACACGCAACAATTCTGAGGGATGGTTGGATCGTTTTAATGTTCTATCGTTTTATTTAAAGCTGTTGGGTGAGTGATGCCCAACCTATTGATAATAGAAATTGTAATTATGCTGTACAATTTCGTTCGTTCGTTCAATCGCAAACAGGAAGTAGCAGTAAAAAATGTAATGAAACTTTACATACATTACCTACGACACAAAATAATAGCAACGATCGTGTGGATAGAACACGAGATAAACATTCGTTTTACTGTTGAACTAACTGCTGTAAACAATTTTTTCAATAAAATCAAAAATACACCACTTGACTAAACTTAACGCATGGCACTTAACGAAGGATTCAAATAGCATTGTGTTTATTTCGAAATGTTTCATTCCTGTTTTCCAATCATGTGTTGCTGGCTTGCTTTTTGACACTTCTATCCATTACCTAGCTCATTGGTTTGCTGGGATTGTGTTAATGATGGGGGCGTGTGCGGTATGAACTTGTAAAACACGGGAAATTCCGTTGATTCTCTATTATTTGAACACTTGAACAATAAGCACAGCGAGCGGAAAATGCAACAAAAAGCACATGGAAACTTCCGACGATGAAGTGACATTTATTCACTTCGCGTTTGGCAGACGTCATATTAGACAAACCTAGGCTGCGTACACGCTTCGACCTTAGGCTGCGTACACACTTCGATTTTAGGCTGCGCTACTGAAGGTCTAAAAAATTTTATTTCTATCTGGCGGATTGTTAGTTTCTTGCAAACATGAAAATAATTTGAAATTGATCAAATAAGAATAAGAGTATCGCTGTAAGGGTACAAAAAGTTTAATAAGTTAACAAGTTTTGCTCCCTGATCAGGTGAATCTGTGCGGTTTTGCAGTAAGTGTTCTATTATATCGAAAGACCGATATATTGCGCGTCTGTCGTTATAGGTCAATTTTGACAGTAGGTTGCGTGGCTATGATAGATGAAGAAAACGTAACTTTTATTGCTTACACGGCATCCATTTTCGTCTGTGTTATTTGCTCTGTGCTGTGCATTTCTTAAAAAGGTTCCTTTTGAGGTGAAAAAAATTGTGCAACCATTTTGACTCATCACTTTGGAGATAACTAGCAAAATGCTCTACTTGGAGGATTACTTGGAAAGTAAGTAAAATGCGTTTTCTTATAACGAACGGGCGAATCGTTGGAAAATGGCGTGCGCTGATGCTATGCACGAAATGTATGGCACGCCACCAGTTCTATGAGCGAAACGCAGAACTAACGTAAGGTCAGCGATGCTGATGCGAAACGATTTTGGATTGGCTTAGATTTCTTTAGAACAAAAACTATTAAAAGACCGCTTCATACATTACGATTATCCGGTTCTCCGGTTATTATTATCCGGCATCTACATCCATCGGGCAGTCCTGGTCTATAGTAAAGGCATGACTTTTGTAAGTTTTCTTAGCCTTTGGGCGGATTTACTGGGTGAAATAGGTGGTCCCGCACTAAACCCCCTGTCACGCAGGAGTGCCATCGTGGCCGTAATATTGAAGGTGTATAAGGACCGACTCTTAGAACACACGATATCCAAGCCTCCAACCTCTCTCTACTTAGCCATATCAACCATCACCACAAAATGGAAAGCTGGTGTATTGTACAATGTGAATTGTGGCCATAGCACAATCCTAATTGTGATATGGCTTATACGTAGAAGTCTCACGTATTGCACAATGGAGGAACACGTAGAGAGTGTATGGATTGGAAACCATCTGCATGAGCATGAATAGTAGATGCTCTTTTTGTTTTTGGTTTTTCATAAATTGCTAACGGCATTTTTATCTCTTTTATGATTTGAAATACACTCGTTTGTAGTGATTGAACATCTTCCCCAAGAGCTACGGGACAGGTTTACGGAGATGAGAGAGATGGATTTATCCGTGCAAAGTAAGTTTTTATTGTCCGTTATGATGCATTTTGGTAAAACTCGCTTTAGTTCGCGTTTGTGGTAACGTTTGATTTTCATGCTCTACAGATAACACGGATGCCCTGGACAAACGTGCTCGAGCGTTATTCCAGCAATGCCGTCGGGGTGATCTACCCTCTGCAGCAGCCGAGACCGAGTATGCAGCTATTAGAACCGACTACTACCGAGTTTTGGAAGATTCCGACGAAAAAATCCAGCTAGCCGGTCAAACGTACGATTTGGTTGAACGATACTTGCGTCGTCTTGATTCTGAGCTGCATAAATTCAAATGCGAGTTGGAAGCAGATCACAACGGCATTACTGAGATTCTGGAGAAACGCTCCCTGGAATTGGACACAACCACCAGCAATGGAAGTACTAATCAGAAGGAGAATCGTTTCTATGATGCTCATAATTCGTTCAGCACAACACACAATGCTCGTTCAGACACTCGTTATAAGACAAAATCGGAAAAACGCCGTGACAGCATTGCACCTGCCGCTGTTGCTGCTTTGGAAAAACGTTCGCTGAACATCTCAGCACCGTCCAGCAATGTCAGCGTTCCTTCCACTCCGACAAGTTTGGTCGGTGCAAGCCATCAGGTGATAAATTCATCTCCAGCTGCAGCTGTGGCGTACAATTTGCAAACGTTCGGCGCTGGCAATGCGATTGCAGCCGCGGCCAGTCAAGCGATTGCACAAACACAGCAAATGCAGCAAGGGCGCCGTACTGCCAGCCTGAAAGCATCATATGAGGCAATCGGAGGTGCCGGATCTCATGAGCTTTTGATAAATAGTGAACTAGCAGGGGCAACACATAATGCTCTACAGGCTGTTGAGAGAGAAGCAAATGCCTTCTCTAGTCAGCGTCGTCAAAAGAAAAAAAATCTAGGTATGTCGCGTTAATGCGTAGTAAATAATCGATGTGCAGTGAGTAGTTGCATGTTTAAATTTGCATCTACATATCTCAACGTAACAAATGTGCTAAATAAGGACAAGGAGTAGTGAATCAAAACTCCGTGGTTAAGAGAACTCGAACTGTACAAGGTATCAATTGCAATATTGGTAACTATTGCAATAGAGAAGGTTATGACGCGTATCATATTAACTGTAACTAACAAAATTAACTGTATCACAAATAACAACAAAAGCACTAGCAAGACTCAGCAACCCGCGATCAGCGATTGCAAATAATCGATGTGCAGTGAGTGTTTGCGTATTTAAATTTGCATGTACATATCTCAACGTAACAAATGTGCTAAATAAGGACAAGGAGTAGTGAATCAAAACTCCGTGGTTAAGAGAACTCGAACTACACAAGGTATCTACAAATAACAAAAGCACCGTCAAGCATCAGCAACCCGCTGATAGAGTAGTCGGTAACGCTCGTCGCTGCCACGCAACTGGTCTGCGTTCGAATCCCGGGACCGCTTGTCACGTAGTCGGTCATTTACACATCACCAGCAACTATTGCATCAGTAAACACAACTCAGGTTAACAACAGAGAGCGCTAATGTATCAGCAGTGCGAATTGTTGTTTGGATCGGTGCGAATTACAGGGCGTTTGGAACGCAGTTGAACCATCACCAGGACCCATCGTATGCGTATCTTTTCATTTTCATCCCCTAAATTCGCATTGCTTATATTAGATTAAAAAGGATTTGTTTAACAAAACAGGAAAAATAACCTTTAGTTTTGTCTTTTTAATTATTTATTAACCAGCAATAGTGTCTATTAATTTGAGAGAAAATTAAGATTATGTTTTAATTGCAGCAAATAAAAATTTGTCACCATCCTTGCCAACAGCAGGCCTACAAGTTCAGCAGCCAGTGCTTTCGCAGCAATCGACGACCGTAACGCAGTCTCCTGTGGCTTTACAACAACCGCAACCAGCATTGCAATTGTCACAACCTGTACTGCTGCAACCGCAGCTAGTGCAACATCAACAACATCAAATTCAATCAACAATAACATCAACCGTTCCATCGCCAGTAGTCTCGACCGTACAACCGCAATTGCATCATGTTAAAGCTCCGATTGCCCATATGCAGATTGCTCATACTGGTCATTTGCAGCAGCTGGCCATACAGCAACAGCAGGCGCAAAAACAACAGCCGCTAACTCAGCCACAACTTCAACAACAGTCACAGCAGCTAGTACAGCAACAGCTGAAGCACTCATCGCAACTCCAAGCTCAGCCACAGGCACAACAGCAAGCACAATCGCATCCGGTATCGCAGCAACTGTCTCAGCAGCAGCTCCAGCATTCACAAAAGCAACAGCTGCATCAGACGACGTTGCAATTGCAGCAGTCCCCGCTACAGTTGCACCAACCACAGCTACAGCAACATATTCATCAACAATTACAACAACAGCTACAACAGTTGCAGCATAAGAAACAACCTCTGCTAAAACAACAAGCTTCGCTGTTGCCGCAGCAACAACCGAGACAACTGTTACAGCAACCATCCCAACACCAACCACAGCAACAGTCACACCTGCATATTCAGTTGTCCCAGCAGCAGCAGCATATCAAGCAGAAACAACACAAACTGCCACAGCAGCAGCAGCAGCAACCCCTACCCGTTCCCCAAACTTCTCTCATCCAATCGCATCAGCAACAGCAGCAGGTCCCTCAAGTGTTACATCATCTACAACAGCAGCATCAATTACAGCAATATCAGATGCAATCGATAACACATCAGCAGCATCGACCTATGTCACAACAGCAGCAACAGTTTATGGATATGAACTCAAAAGAACTCATGCACCTCCAGCAGACATTGCAGCATGTCCAGCCGGTGCCGTTAGCACAGCCGGCTCAGACCCAAACACAAGTAAAACAGCAAGAACAGCAACAGCAGCAGACTCAGTTGCAGCCACAGCCGCAAATACAGTCACAACAGCAAATTTTGCTGCAGCAGCAATTACAGCAACAGACGCAGCAGCAATTGCATCAGCAGCCACCACAATCGCAACAGCAACCCCAGCAGCAGCTTCAGGCGCAATTGCAACAGCAGCAATCTCAGTTACAACCTCAGCAACAATTGCCACAGCAGTTGCCGCTTGCGTCTATGTCAACTCAACAGCAGATACCACAATTACAACAAGCTCATCTGATGCAACCGTCGTTGTTTGCCCCGAAGCAACAAATACCAAACCAAATAGGTCAACTTTCGCAGCATCAATTATCACACCATCAGCAACTAGGCCAAGCATCAATTTTGCAACCACAGCAGTCTTTGTGTGCATTGACCACGGTATCTACCATCGATACGCCAGACTCCACTTCGGCGACTACTATTGATGGTGGTGGTACAGTCGCAGAACAATCGGAAAACGATTGGTCATTTGATCCTAATGAGCCAAGATACTGCGTCTGTAACCAGGTTTCGTATGGAGACATGGTAGCCTGTGATAATGACGGTGTAAGTATGGCGTGCGGCACACGTTACACGATCAAATGGTCAAATAGTATACTAATGGATCTTTTGTTGTTCATTTTAGTGTCCGTTCGAATGGTTTCACTATCCGTGCGTTAATATCACATCGTCCCCAAAAGGAAGGTGGTATTGCCCGCAGTGCAGTAGTTCAATGAAGCGCAGAGCTTCGCGAAAAAATTAGTAACTAATTACCAGCTCAGATCTAATGTATGCTATTTCGCGGCAGCATTTAGTTCAAAAGAAACGAATAGCTGTTACGTCGTATCCATTGTACAATATAGACGGTGGCATGGAAAGGCAGGAACAACAACTGTACATGGTCATGGTCGGAATCGATCGGTCTTGTAACAGGGCAGTTGTTGTTTCTGCTCGCATCCATCGTCTTTATTGTACAACATTTAAAGCCATTCTGTTCATTCAATTGTCTAATACTTTCAAACTAGCTCGAACTTTTTTTATCGGTTGCTCGAATTTACTTTTGCCTAAAATTGATTCAATATGTTTATTATTATTATCTTCTATATTATGATAATATTTTCAATTTTTTGTGAAGATGAACAACATATTTACTATGCGATGAACTATAATTTACTAATTCATATATTTTGCTTTTAAAATATTTAAATACCCCCGCAGATCTTTGTTGATTTTCAGTCGGTCTGAGTGATCGACCGAAAATCGGCTAAGGCCTGCGCATCGTAAATCGTACGTTCGTAGAGCAGAGTGTCAAACTAAGTACAGTATATGTATGTATGTTCAGTGTATGTTCTTACGCTTGGTAGTGCAGCAATGTTTGGTCAAGTATAGTTTGGTGCACTTGGTGCCCATTGGAGTTTGCGGGGTCGGCTAATATACACCTAACATTTTACAGGGTGGCAACGTGAAAGTGATACACTCATTCGAGTGCTCATCGTTTTAATTTTTACAGCTATAGGTCCGAACGGGCAATCAAAGCGGTGAAGGAGCGTATTCGACGAAATCCGGACAGTTATTAAAACTGCAAGGAGAGAGAAAGAAATTTTTTTGGGCTTTTTATGACATAATTTAAGTGTATCACTTTCACGTTGCCACCCTGTACATCGTACGTATCCCAAGGAAGGTGCCAACACTGCAGCCAGAACATCGTATCATTGGAAAAATATTGTATGTCGCAAAACAAACGTAAATTAATGAAATAAAGAATTTAAAAATTAAATGTTGTACGGAAATTGTTGCTTACCGCTCACAGTTAAGGTTCTCCAGCTTTGGATACCGGTCAATCTTGCATCGCATGTTGATGTCGTTCTCTTTTCACAGCTTTGCCCTGCCTTTGTGATAAGTAATTTTTATATATGAAATTCTGAGCGAATAATGACGTTCAAATTACTTTTTGTTGTATGTTCTTATAAAATAAACGTTGTGTTTGCGAGCCATTTACTTTTTATGAATAACGTTTTGCTACTGTAGATTACAAAAGGTTAAGATGAAACAAATGAACGATGAAGACATCGTGCCAATTGAAGCGTGTGTGTTTCGAATGTTAAAGGGTCCGCACTCCCACTACCGCTCAATGATTTCTAACGGGAAAAGAGCATTGCATTTGCAATGAACAGTAGTAAGTTGCGTCTGAAAATGTTGCAACACAGATTTCGTAATGCGGAGGACTAACAATAATGCGCTGTGCACATCCAACAACATATGGTGCGATCAGCGTGGTTGGCGAGATCTTCCTTTGCTCTCTTTCTCTCTCTTTCTTTCTTCCTTTTTTCTCTTTCCCCGTATCACGTTTGTTCTTGGTTCATTTCTTTCTCTCCCTTACTCTCGTTTCTTTGACTCTTGTGTAGCATTTAACGGTTTTCCCATATATTTCCCCCACGGTTGCTGACGAGAGATGCTCGGTTTATATCGCCGAGAGCGCGCGTCTCCACGCGACGATGACGACTCGCGTCTCATCGATTCGGGAGACGCGCCACTGATGTCTCTCGGCCCCGGCGTCGGCGGCGGTAGAAGTGGATTCGCTGCCTCCGACTCGCACTAAAAACTATACGAGGAACCCTAAAATAAGAATCACACTCTCCGGCACGGTCCGCTTCACCCTGCGGCGTGGCGACATCTCTCATGGCGTCGTCTCCGGCGGTTGTACACTTTCCGCGGCGGTTGCGCCTCATTCGAACGCTTAAGGTCGGCGAAGAACGTGCGCGCGTTCCGTCAGTTGGTCGCGCTCTCCGTGAAGTGTTGTCGGTGATCTGCAACCGTGCAGCCGCACCAGTCGACGGCTGCCAGTCAGTCATTGGTGCCCGTAAAAATGCTTCACGCCCGCCTGGGGGTGTCGCAGACCAGTTAACTAGTCTTTCGTACGTACAGCTGGCCCGGTGTACGCGAAACTCCTTGCAGCGATCCTCTGATCAGCGCGATCCCGCGCGAGTGTCCGGACTCTTCCGGAATGGGGCTTGATCTCTCTGATCTTGAGGCCGGGAACGGGATAGGCAATTTAGACAACACCAACGACTGTCATGTGCGCATCGTGCCTTGTCTAGTGCGTTGAAGGTTCCACCAGCTCATCAGGAGCTGTGCCCAGATCGAAACGGGCAGGTTAGACGGAACGGAAGGAAAGCGCATTAGTCATGGCTTGCGGCGCGATGCCATCGCCCGTGGCATATGTTTCGCGACATAGACTTAACATGTGTGTGCGTGTGTATGTGCGAAGTGTTGGTGGAAAAACATCAGATTGGTTTGGGTTTTGGGGTGGGTTCCGTTTTGGTTCCAAGTAGACCTTTTTTTAGAACTAGAAACACACGCCAACATGCGTGGCCCTGTGAGGGGCGTGCGGACTCTCGTGTACTCTCAAGTCGGGGTTTGTGTCGCCAATCAACTCCATCGATCAACCAGAACTGTAAGGAACGCACACGACGTTTAGTGTGCGGCATTGTGCAGAGTCGAGAGTCGTTCCGATCCGTCGGTTACGGAGGCGCTGCCGTGATCGGACCGTGTTCTTCCGGGAGCCGCATGGCAAGACCACTACTACTATGCCTCCACGGTTAGCTTTTTTCCAGCTGGTACTTCCAGTTGAAAAGCGTGAACCCAGGGTCGCCCTTGTAAACCGCAACCGACTGGTGCAGCCAGGTACCGTACGAGCCCTGGACTAACATGGAGGCGGTCCGATGACACCGATCATCGCCGACTGATTAGCGACGCGGGACCAAAAGTAAAGTACTGTCCGCATCTTGGATGCTACTTGCAGATACTGTATCCTGAGCAGGTTTTCAGGTTGCTTTTGCCTTGTGGGAGGAGAGAGGGGGGGGGGGGCGGGTGTGGGTTCGCTCATTTGTTCGGCGGCCCCGCACTCGGCGGCGCATTCGGTTGTGTCGCGCTCATAATTGAACGCACCACGCTTGCACGCTTCGAGATCTTCGTTTTGCTTGGTTTGGGGAACCTTAAAATAGAACACCCCCCACCTTCCGCCTCCACCGCTTTTCCGCACGTAACGTCGGCGCTACACGGTACACGGTTTGTCCGTGATGTGCCGCGGCACGCGTGAGTAATTGATCTCGGATGTCAGGAACGATGCTCTGGATGCCCTCGAGCGCTGGAACCGGGATGCAAACGACATGCCAGTGCAACCATGCGGCTATGCTGCTGCGTGGGCAACTAGAAACACAACTAGACGGGTGTTTGATAAAACTGCCACTTGGGGCGGGGACGGTGCTCTTGAAAGCGTCGCTTTCCGGACAGCTACCAAACAGCTAAATTAAAAACTACCAATCGACAGAACCAAAAATGTGTGGTCGTGGCAAAACAAAGTGAAACGTGTAACGCAAAACGGTACTGCAGTAGGGAATCCGACAAAAGTAACAACGGATAGAACAGAAAACGGAACATCGGGAAAAGACGGAGCACACAAAACACAAATCGTAGCACGCTTGGTCCGGCGCCATGAAGCTCTGGAAGTCGAAGAAAAGTGCAACGGCCAGCTCGGCGGGCGGCGGAACGACGACCGGCTGTGCCGGTGGTGGAGCGCACAAGGGCGGCATACTGTCGAAGAGCTGCAAAACCCTCGGCGGTGGTGGTAAGGCCAACGGAAGCGGCAGCTTCGACGAACACACCGCGGAGACATCGTTCGTGACCCCGGCCGCTGCACCGGGGACCGACGGCACCGTCGCCGTGCTGTCCAGCATGGTGCAACATCTGCCCAGCAATCTATTCGTAGGTAAGAGATTTCGCCGGATATTGCCCTGGTGCGTCGAAATGACGGAATCGGATCGAAGATCCGCCCGTCCGATGTTCCGACCCGAAAAGAGGCTGCATCGGGGATTTCAAACGATGGAGCGCATTGGTGTGGCGGAGAACCTAGCGCGCCACGCTGGGTAACTTTTGGCACATTTCCACCATCCATTTTATGGTCCGGCAGAATGTATGGCGCCAGTCGCGCGACTGGCGCGACTGACACCACGACAAGCGGTCGCCGCAGTGACGGTGGCGCTATCCACACTCCGTCACTGTCTGGAGTTCGACGCACGGCCTTGGGTTGTATGTTTTTTTGGGCCCTTTCGGCTTTCTTTCATCCGCCCGTGAGAGAGGGTTATCCTTCGCGGTGCCGCCGCGAAAGACGAGATCCGAATCGGAGCCTTTTGATCGGTTCTCGATGTTTGCTTTCTTCTACTTGCAACTTATCAGCTACAAAGCTAGCCTACTAAACGCAACCTTCGTTCAGCCCAAAGTTGATTCTTGAAAATAGTAGCAAACGTTCCAGTATCTTCAGTATGTCCTTTCAAACTTTCGTTGGTAATAACATATTTCAAAGGCAAATTACGTAACTGGGTAAATCATTCCTCGCCTTCGATGTAATGTATTTGCATTTGTTTGGGCAGGTTTTGTTCGATTCGGTGAACTTAAATTTTCGATCAATTCTAACTCGTTCGCTCTCCCTCTAAAATATAAAAGTAACCTGAGAGAGTTCTGGATATTCGTTGGCAAAATCAATTAGCAATCATTATTAGTTCACAATAGGACACGTTTGTTACCAGCACCCCTAGGTAATCCCTAGACACCGCTTCCCCTAGACAGACAGTACTGTTCGCGACGCAGTTCCTCCCGTTATCCTGGAGGACCAACCTCCAGGAATCCGGACCTCCGACCAGTTGTGTATTCCCCGTGTTCCCCGTGTTTACAGGTAGTGAGCGTGCTATGAGCCCGGCCCAGTCGGAGGACTCCGGGCTGGCGGCCGACCGAGGCACCACGTACGCGACCATTTCGATCCCGCGCGATATCGGACAGATCGGCATCGTACTAGTGGGTGAGTTGGCCTGGCTTGGGCTCATTTGGGGGTGCTTCAAACGAGTGTCCATGCCGTTCCGCCCACAGAGCGCACGGACCTGTCACTGCCGCCGATAGTGGAGTCCATCGTCGGTCCCGTGGGCGATCTGTTGGCACCGGGTGACCGGATCCACCAGGTGGACGGCATCTCGACCATCGGGCTGAGTAACCAGCATATCTGCAGCATCCTGGACCACGGCGAGGACCCGGCCGTGATCGAGATCGAGTACTCGTTCCCGGAATACAGTAAGTACGGCCAGCCGTCGCCCGTAACGACACTGACGCTGACGGTCCTCTCGGTGACGGTTTCTCGCAGTTTCCCAGAACAGCCTGTGCGTGACGACGAAGATCGTGCAGATCACGGTGGAGCGCGAAAACGGTTGCCTCGGGCTGACGCTGCGCGGCGGCGGCGAGTACCCGCTGGTGGTGACGAACGTCCGCCCGAACGGGCCCGTCTTCCGGGCGGGTCAGATCAAACCGGGCGACCGGGTGCTGCGGGTCGATAACGTAGGTTTCCTGCTGGCCTGACTGGAGGCTCCAATGAAATGGATTAACCGTTTCTCCCCCGGCAAACAGATATCGCTGCTCAACAAGAGTCTCTCGGAAGCGCAGCACATCCTGAAGGATGCGCACGTGTCCGGGTACACCAGCCTGACGATCGAGTACGACGTGTCCGTGATGCAGACGGTCGAGCTAAGCCTGGGCCCGCTGCTGCTGGAGATCGAGCGACCATTGAACGAGAAGCTCGGCCTCGCCCTCAGCTACTACTCGAACGCGACCCATCCGGCGGACCCGCTCTACCACAGCACCTACAAGCTCAACCAGGAGGTCGTCCCGGACGGTCTCTACATTGCGAGCATCATGCCGGCCAGCATCGCTGACAGGTGAATGATCCCATGGGCGCATCTCCCGCCTGCTTGCTCACCCACGCACTTTCCTTGTCCGCCGCAGATGCGGTGCCCTGTCGGTCGGGGACCAGATACTGGCGATCGACGAAACGCTCGTTGAGGGCGGTGCCTGCACGCTGGAGGAGGCGACGGCACTGCTGGACGCGAACTGCGTGAAGGGCTACAGCCAACTCCACATACTTCCCGCACACACGTTCGTGCGACGCCGCGGTACGTACCATTTAGCAAAAAGGCACAGCAACAGACACCGTGGCCGCTGCTTAGAGGGTGATCTGCTCCGGCTTCTGCCGGCGCTGCACAGAGCATCAAGCAGCAGCGAGAATTTTTATCACAATCCCCAGATCTGGCTAACTCCGCGATCTCTTGGAACTCTTGGAATTCCTTCTTGCTAGAACAATCGCATCGCTTTGTGTGTTTGACTTGACTCGAATTCAACTGCTCGAGATCTTGGCGTTTTATTCCTTCCAGAAGTATTGGGCGTTGCCAAACCGTTGCTGAAAATGTACGAAGCTTACGGTGCCAAGAGTACGATGCCTCCTAGTAAACGCCAAACTCAACCGGGGCTGGGTTTCGCTCAAAGGTTCCGGCATCTTCTAGTTCGTGATCTATCGAGTCATTGAATCAGCTGAGATAATTTTACAACTGTCGCAGCAGGGCGCGGCACGCAAGCGGTCCGCTGTGTCAGAAGATTACGTACCTTCCTCTGGCGGATGTCTGCGGAGTTGGGAATTGCTTCCAGCTGCTTCTGCTGCTTTCGCTTTCATTAGCCGCCCCAACTAGATCTCGATCAGCACGCTATTGGATTAGCTGGAATATATGTGGTTTATTTCTGGCGATTTGTTACACTTGGAAAAGTATACGCACATCATAAAGGAGCGGTGTATCCTCCCTTCTAGGGTCAAAACTCGCGGATTCTTGATGGAGTCACGAGGGTGCGAGGGGTTTGCGTGATTGCCGTCGTGACTGTGGGTGTCATGGAGGAATATATCACCATATGTGTTTCCCTCATCGGCAATGGTGTGCGAGTATCGTCGCGAGTGTATTCGTCCCCCTAATATGCTGGTCGTTATGGTCCCTATGCTCTCTGTCTCGCGCTCTCTGTCTCGCTCCCTCGCTGATGGAGCTGAGCTAATTTTAGCGTCATTAAAATTCGTTTAAGCCGTCCGTGCATGGTTCCCGATTCTGTTTGACTTCGAAGGCTGTCCTGCTCCATCCTACGGGCAGAGCGCCTGCGCGCTAACGCGCAACACCCCTTCCGGCTTACCCCCGTGTGCGTCTCCCTCAACGACGCTCATATCGAGCCGTGGGAGGCGAAGTTTCGGCGACGACGGAGGGAGACACGGTATAGTTTAAGCGTGCGTATTTGGTTGGAGTTGGAGTAGTCATAGCTGAGGTAGCCGAGAAATCAAGCTGCGTGCCAGAATACTATTCCTCGCGAGTCTGTCTTTTTTATTGGAGAGCCTCAGACCTCAGAAACTGTAAAGCGTACCCTGCTACTCGCTACAGGTTTCTCGTACTCCAGTCCCCGGTATGGGTTCGCTACGGTCGACTCGCGGAAACAGCTAGGCGGCAGCAAGCAGCATCGGCGCTTGCTGCGCAAGAGCTCCCTACCCCAGCCGATGGAGGACCTGCACGCGGCACCGGCGCCCACTGTCAGCGGTCTGTGCAAGGCGGAGAAGATCCACATCATTCTGGACTGCTCGCAGGGTTCCGGCATTTGCTTGGGGCCGAAGACGGTGTGCGGCCGTGGGTTCGTGGTCGCCCAGGTCCTGCCCGACTCGGTCGCCGAGCGGTCCGGGTGCCTGCAGAAGGGCGACCGCATCACGGCGGTCAACAAGATGTGCAACCTGGAGGTGGGCGCGGTGCGCCAGATACTGGGCGACTTCGGGCCGGTCGCGGCCGCGAACCACTACCACAACCAGCCGCAAACCTCGAACTGGGTGGAGCTCGAGGTAGAGTTCGACATGGCGGACACGGTGGTACCGGCGAGCGGGGTGTTCACCATCAAGCTGCTCAAGCACGGCCGGTACGGGCTCGGCATCACGGTGAACGGCAACGGCAGCGAGTCGTTCGTCGTGTCGGAGGTGAAGCCGGGCAGTGCGGCGCACCGGACCGGGTCGCTGCGGGCCGGCGACGTGCTGCTGGCCGTGGACAATCGGCCGCTCCAGCACTACAACCTCGACCAGCTGCTGAAGGAGAGCAGTAACGAGCTGATCACGCTCACGGTGAAGCGCACCTCGGAGTCACCGAACTTCCTGCTCGATGCCCGGCAGGAACCGAAGAGCTGCAGTGTGTACGGGTGCGCGGACGATACGGACTTCGCGTACGGTCACAGGTAAGATGGGAACACTACGCTCGAACGCTCGTACTCCTACCACTCTCTCTCTCTCTCTCTCGCCACAGGTTCCAAGGCGAAGAACAGCGTTTACGTCATCCGGTCTGGTCGAACGCGCTGGTTCCGTACGAGGTGTCGGCTGGCGACGCTACCTCACCGAGCACCGAGCAAAACTTGCCACTTCCCCCGGCCCACCTACTAAGCGGCGACCAGGGAGAGCCGAGCGGGGATGGGGATCGCTATGACGACATCATGCACTACAAGATGGCGTCCATGAACATTGCCAACTACGTCGGCTACAGTGCCATCGGTAGCTTCCCGAAGAGTCAGTCAGCTACCGGCTTCAGCCACGAGCAGCCGTCACCGCCACCACCCCCGCAGCGGCATCAGCTGCAGCAGCAGCAGCAGCAGCGGGTGTTCAACGTGCGCCTAGAGCCGGACGGTGGCCCGCTCGGTATTACGCTGGCGGCCAGCGAAGACCTGCAGAAGCCGATCAAGATCAGTGCGCTGACGGAGGGCGGCATCGCGTACAACACGGGCCAGCTGCAGCTCGGCGATCGGCTGCTGGCGATCAACGGGGAAAGCATCGTCGGCATCCCGCTGACGACCGCCACCAAGCTGCTCCAGAAGTTCGACAACGCCGTAGACCTGCAGATTGCGCGCCCAGTCACCCCGGACCCGCAGGGCGGCGGCGGCGGCGGCGGCGGCGGTGACGAGAAGGCGGGCGCGGTGTATGCGCAGGTTCAGCAACGGCCGCGCAGCCCGGTGCTGGACGCAAAAGGTGCTGGTTCCAGCTCGGCAACCGGCGAGGTGAACCAGCGAACGCTGCAGGTGACGCTGTTCAAGGATCGCGTCTACGACGACTACGGGTTCTCGGTGTCCGACGGGCTGTACGAGCGGGGCGTCTATATCAACCGGATCCGCTCCGGTGGTCCGGCCGATATGGCCGGCCTTTTGCGTCCCTTCGATCGGATCGTACAGGTACGTAGGTCGCAAGAAACGCAAGACGACCCAGAGAATCAAGACCATTGACTTCCACGTGTGAACAGGTGAACGGTACCAAAACCCAGGACTTCGACTGCTGCCTCACCGTACCGCTGATAGCGGCCGCCGGCGACAAGATAGAGCTCGCCATACAGCGCACCCTGTCCGAGTAGGACGGTGCGGACTTCCGGGCGCTCTTTAGACTGTAACCCGATTTTCCCGGTGACGCCCCAATTCCCTATGCTAATATCTCTCTCTCTCTCTCTCTCTCTCTAGAACCCATACTTACTTCGCTAACTATTTGCTATTTTTTCCCCCCCGATTTTTTGCAACTTCGCACACGCCAGATCGACTAACACACGCAAACTCATTGTACAATTCATAATAATACTAGGCGATCGTTGCGCTCCACACTGACTACCAACCTACCTGCACCTGCATCGTTCTGTCTGTTCTGGCCGTTTGTTTGTTTCTCCGCAACGCATCGATAGGGATATCCGAAAGTCGGGGAGTATCGCAGTAGGGGCCGCATCTTAAAGGCCCTTGCTGGTGACTTCAGGGGTCACAGGTCAGACCAAGAACGTCGTAGTACAGGGGGTACAAAGTACCCGCAGCCGTACTGATTACTCTCCGTCCTCCGTCGTTGACGTCAGGTCGGGGATTGTAGAACGTGCGCTTATCAGGCGCCGAACCATTCCAAGCACCGAACGACGCCGGGTCTGACGTGAGCCGCTATAATCTTCCCCCCCCCCCGTGGCGACCTTTGACATGTTCCCGGGAGGCTGCAAAATAGTTCTAGATCATGGTCTGCTTTGCTCTGATCGTTTCGTTTGCTGGCGGAGCTTTGTTTGCTCTTCGTTTGTTCGTTCGTTCGTTCGGAGTGCTCGGTTCTCTTCCCTCTAAGGAAGAGCTGCTGCAGCCTGAAGAGCGACATTTTGCGTGGGCGGACGGCACAACACGCACACTACGCAGCGACGAAGAGAATGAACCCCGAACCGAATGGAGATGACCGATCACCGATCACAGATATCATCATCACAGTCAGGGTGTGATCCGTCAGTGGGACCCCGGGGGCCGTTTAATGAGTGCGTTAATGGGTGCGTCACTCGCTTCGTTCAGACTCGCGCCCCAGCCAGCCGGTTAGCCGAGGACGAGACAACTTATTTAAGGAGCCCACAACCAGAACCGTTACGTCAGTCGTCGGTTCATTCTCGCCGTGAGCGGAATCTTTCAGTTCAAACCGCGCACAACGCGCCTCAAATAACAGCGATAACACAGGCTGCCCAAGTCTCGCACACACCCGGAAGTGCTGAATGCTCGGCGCGCGCACAAGTGCGTTCATTCCTGTGCCCCGGTCGGCAGTGGACGGAAGACAAGTGGACTTGTGGACTTGGTACTATCAACAGCACCATCAACACCGCACCGCAGCGGGCTGCTCAAACCGGAGGTAGTGTTGGCCGATAGGAAAGGGTTGTGTATGGAGCCCCTGCGAAACACTAGAACGTTTCCGAAGCGCTTCCGCCGAGACCGTAACCGTAGGCGCTAGTAGTCGAGTGCCCGTGAAGTGACGGAGCAATGTTCAACAGTACGGGATTTTTTTTTCCGACGGTGGTGTTACTGAGCAACAGTTTCGTGGACGTCCAGCCCCCTACGACCCCCGAGGCGGTTGGCACGACGGAAGCACCGCCCCACGAACCCCAGAACGAGATGTGCCACGGGATGTTCGAGTGTTTTCCGATTGGACCGCCGTGGACGAGCGCCCGCCGGCCGATCGCCCTGTACCCGGAGAAGCAGTCGAAGATTGACGTGCGCTTCGCGGTCTTCAGTGGCCGCAACCGGACGTTCCCGGCATTCCTCGACCTGGACCAGCTGGACAGCGTGCACCGGGCGAACATCAACCCGAGCGCGATGATCTACGTCATCACGCACGGGTTTCTCGAGTCCGGCAAAGCACGATGGGTAGGTACAGGTGGTGGTCAGGGCGCTACAGGCTGTATAGTAACCCCGATTCCGTTAATTGTAGATCGAGAAGCTGCTAAACTTGCTACTGGATCGGGACCGAGACGCGACGGTGATGGTGGTCGACTGGGGTAAGGGTTCCAACCCGCCGTACAATCAGGCCTGTGCCAACATCCGGCTGGTGGGGGTGATAGCGGCACACGTCATCCACATGATATACGTACGTAGTGCGCGTAGATACGACGCTTCTAACGAGGTTCTAATGTGACTTCCATCTGGTTACCTTCAGGAAGAGCTCCCGTTGCCGAACCTGGACCGTGTGCACATGATAGGTCACTCGCTCGGGGCCCACCTGTCCGGGTACACCGGGCAAGCGCTGCGGGAGAAGTACCGATTGCGGCTCGGGCGCATTACCGGCCTCGATCCGGCCGAGCTGGCGTTTACCGAAACCGACGAGCTGGTCCGGCTGGACCCCAGTGACGCCCAGTTCGTCGACACCATCCACAGCGATGCGACACCGTTCGTGCCGAAGATCGGGCTCGGCCTGTACGAGCCGATCGGGCACCTGGACTTCTACCCCAACGGTGGCTACAACCAGCCCGGGTGTCGGCGCGAGTTCTGGAAGCGCCCCAACACGCGCTTCGTCTCGGACATGTTTCAGTTCTTCAGCTGCAGCCACTCGCGGGCCTACATGTACTTCATCGAGAGCATCACCACGCCGCTGGTGACGGTGTCGTGCGACTCCTACGAGAGCTACCTGGCCGGCCGCTGCTTCGACTGCCGGCGCGATGGTGCGCTGTGCGTCGGCTTCGGGCTCAACAGTGCCGCCGACTACCGGCGGTTGGTGGCGCTCGGTAGGTTAAACCCCACCCCGTACGCCCCGATCCAGCTGTTCTTCCGCACCGGCGGCCAGGAACCGTTTCTGTTGCCGAACTTGAAGATCGTCGCCAAGGTGTCGGATGCGCCGGCGAGCGTAGCGCACGGACCGGAGATAGGGCGGCTCGTCCTGTACCTGCACGCGGCGGCGGGTGGTTCGAAGTCGGACAAGATCTACTTCAACGAACAGTCGATGTAAGTCCGCGTGGCCACCGCAAGCCGCAGCGACGTTGACCGAAGGGCTTTTGTTTTTGTTTTCTAGGTTATTCGAGCCCGGTTACAACTATTCCACGATCATCGCCGGGTACAGCATCGATCGGCTCAGCGCCATCACCGTGGGTTGGGAGTACGACACGAACCTGCTGAATCCACTGACATGGCGTCTGCTGTCGGCGCCGCGCGTCTTTCTCGAATCCGTCACCGTGCAGGCGCTCGTCCCGCCTGGTGTGACGTTGCGCATGTGCCCAGCATCGCAGTCGCCCATCACCACCAACGCCCACAGCCTGGTGTCCCAGCCGAACTGCAAACGAGCTCACCCAGCCACCTAGGATACCTCGCGTCCCGTTTTCTCGTTACACATAGGAAATAGGAATATTCATATAGGTCTATGCCAGGCGATAGGGATTAGCATTAGCAGCATTAGCATTGGCAAAGCAAAGTATTACACATTAATAAAATCGTAATAGTTTACACACGCTACACGCTAGCGGCGTCCAAGCGTTTTTTTTTGCAGAACCCTAACCGAGCTCACCCTGTTTCAGGGGCGACCGAGATAAGCTGCCAGCCACTGAGCTCATTTGACTGTGAAACATGCGAAGCCGGAGGCAGATCCGTTTCGGATTGAACTTTGCCCGCGGCCCGCTCTCGTTGCTATCACCGGCGGCGGCGTGACGTAAATGTGCACTCGACGCTCGACACTCCCGCCCGCCCAAAGCCACCACGAGGGACGAATTGCGCCCCGTAAATAGTTGGAAGGTTGCTCGTGATCTCGGCAAAGGGTGTGCGCCATGTTGTGCAATGAAATCGAAACCCAATGACGCTTCTAATCGCCTGACGGCTCCCGTTGCGGCAAGAGCATCGCTTCCAATGTAGGTTGAAGTTTGATTGGTCGCAATTTCAGAGATCTGATCGGCGAAAGGAGGAAGTACTGACGGTGGCTGGTAGGCCTACTTAGGCCTCTCTTATCAACCTCCCTCCCGCCTTGTAGACGAGCTCTTCCTTCGAAAATCGAAAAACATCTCGCGCAATCTCGCTAGCAGCAGCAGCTGTTAGTGACAAGAGCGGATGCGACGCCACACCATACGTTCGTGTCCTTAGTTGTGCGGCGAACGGCGTAGCGATCTGTGCGCCATCGCCTGTGTAATCGTTACGTCCACGAATCCACGCCATCAACCGGGATGGAGATCAACAACAGCACCGGCTTTATGCTGCAAACCCTCCTGATGCTGGCGAACCACCAGTACAACAACTCGCTCATCAACCTGATCCAGAACCGCACGCTCAGCGCCGAGAGCAATGCGACCACGGGAGAGCTTTCGATGCCGGAAGATGTGCGCTGCTACGGCATCTACGGGTGCTTCCCGATCACGTACCCGTGGATCGACGAGAAGCGCCCGGTGGCGTACCACCCGCAGTCACCGACGCAAGTGGACGTGCGCTATCCGGTGTTCGTGAAGTCACACACGTACCACCCCAGCTTTCTCGAGCTCGACGAGCCGGACAAAGTGCGGCGGCTCGGTATCCATCCGAAGGGGCGCATCTACTTCATTACGCACGGCTACATCGAGTCCGGTGATCGGCCCTGGGTACCGGCGCCGCCACCTCCAGAGCTTCAGACGTCAGACTGACTGACTCCGCCCTTTCTCTTCCGCCGTAGATTCAGCAGATGGTGAACGCGTTGCTGGACAATGACCCGGACCAGACGGCGACCTGTATCGTGATCGACTGGCGTAAAGCATCCAACCCACCGTACACGCAGACGTGCGCCAATATTCGCTTGATTGGGGCCATCACGGCACACGTCATCTATATGCTCTACGTAAAAGCTACCCGGGAACTGAGACCTGGGACCTGGAACCGTGTGCTGATGTGCTCTCTCTGCTCCTCTGTCTCTGCAGGTCGAGCTCGGAATGCGGGACCTGGACAAGGTGCACCTGTTGGGCCACTCGCTGGGATCGCACCTGTGCGGCTACACGGGCTACTACCTGCAGAAGGACTTCGGGTTGCAGCTCGGGCGCATCACGGGCCTGGACCCGGCCGAACCACTGTTCTCCGACACGGACCCGCTGGTGCGGCTGGATCGCGGCGACGCCAAGTTCGTGGACATCGTCCACTCGGACGCGTCCGAGTGGGTGAGCAAGGGTGGCCTCGGGATGTACCAGCCGATCGGGCACGTCGACTTCTACCCGAACGGGGGCTACAACCAGCCGGGCTGCAACGACCCGATGACCAAGTTCATCCGCAAGCACGACGAATCGTTCTTCTGGGGTTTCCAGGAGTTTTTCGGCTGCAACCACCTGCGGTGCCACCAGTTCTTCACCGACAGCGTCGTGCACCACCGGTGTCCGTTCGTGGCGATCGGCTGCGAGTCGTACGCCAAGTTTCTGCAGGGCGAGTGCTTTGAGTGCGACCGGGACGGCCATTACTGCATCGAGTTTGGGCTGGGCGCCCGTGACAGCTACGCGCGGCTCATCGAGAACGGTATCATCGTTAACCAGCAGGCCCCGCTGAGCGTGTACATGATCACGGGCGCGGAACCACCGTACTGTCGTAAGTACGCCGAGCCGAGCCATTTCCCTGTGACAGACTCTGTTCGATGCGTTACCCCCCATTGTAGGGTCTCACTACCGGGTGATGCTACGGGTATCCGGCGCCGATGAGAGCCTGATCCACGGTGGCGAGATCGGCAAGATGTCGCTCGAGCTGCACGGTCAGGCGAACCGGCGCTCGGGTAGGATGGACTTCTCGCAGGATCCGGTGTACTTCGAGCCAGACCAAAACTACTCGTCCATCATGGCCGGCGCGGACGTGGGCGTGCCACTGAAGGCGATGCTCAGCTGGGGCTACCGGACCAATCCGCTCAACCCGCTGACCTGGCGGCTGCTAGCGTCACCGCGCGTGTACGTCCAGGAGATGGTCATCCAGCTACTGGAGGCACGCACTAGCGTGCGCTTCTGCCCGCTCAACCAGCTGCCCGTGCTGGCCGACGCGGACAACGAGTTCAAAAGTGACTACTGCTAGACGTCCATCGTCGACCAGGTTCGAAGTACGTCGCCTTTTGGCTAAACCCGTTAATAACGACTCCACTCCTCCGTGCAGCTAGCAATCCGATCGGATCCCTGCGGACTTGGGACTAGCCGGCCGTCCAAGTACACCCAAGTCCAAGATGGCCTATTCCTTATTGCTAAAATGCTCTCCGCCGGCGGCGGCGGGACCAAAGAATAAAGAAAATAAATACAATTACAATTCAGCGCTAGAAGTAATGGGAATATGGTGGACATGCGTATGCGAGAGATCGAAGAACCCGTGTCGAAGTACTCGCCGGTTCCTACTCGAACTGGCACCCAGTTCGCATTTTACAGCTTAGCAAAGTTTATTTAGAGTTTACTTGTTTTTGGGATCTGTTACATCTTTGTGAGGGTTTTACATAAGCATCACTTACCACTAACACTATGATTCCCCTCCCACCACCCACACGACCCCCACACCGTGCGTCGCAGATAGTAGAAGCACTATTGTATCATATTCGCCCGCCTTCGCGTTAGCTCCGTGTCTTTTTAATGGTTCTACTTGTAGTTACTTGTTTTATATATGGTTGTGTATATGCGCCCGCGTGTGTGTGTGTGTGTGTTTATGTTTTTATTCTAGACATTGCGCAGTGGTGGTGAATCCAGCTAGCTTGCCAACATTGGGCCGTTTTGGGCGGCCGACACCAGCACGCGCCTGAACGCGGTTTACATATTCTCGGTTTCGACTGCTACTTGGTACTGTGCTGCGTGGCGTTCTTCTAGATGCCCTGACCCTTTCCTCGCTATATTGCTGTCAGAAGCCAATACTACACGCGCTACATCGTCGCGTACCTACTTCAGTTGCAAAATCTGTTGACAGTACAAAACTGTTCTGACAGCTGATTACGTTACTGAGAGCTATGCCTCGGAATACCGTTTCCGGCACCCCATCGCAACAGACAGTATACATGGCGGCGCAAGTACGAAAAGAACGTAAAGAATGCAGAGTTCCTTCCTTTCTCTCTATAAAACCGAACTTTCGCTATATAAAAACCTAATCACCCGAGTAGGAGCCCGAGACCCTATAGCTGTAGTCGGCTCGCCAGGCTCGGTCGCGTTTTCTTGGTTCTATAGGTGGCTACTCAAACTAATTGGTTGCCTGGGCCGAGCTGCGCGTCAGAAACCAGCAGTCCATCGGCTCCGGTTTACCCTTCATCACCACCGGTCCACGGTACTCCAGGTTGAAGGAGGGGTCGTGATTAACAGGATCGCACAGAAGCCTGCGAAAGAGAAAGTCTGAATCAAACGCAAACAACGGGATGGGGTGTCCCCAGGTGTGTGTGTCGTAATATGATGCCCCGTGACGCCGGTTTTGGTCGTATATGTAACACGTATGGACGTACTATATGTTCCTGGGATGGGGAGAAGAAACCTTAGGAGTTACCTAACGTAGTTAGTTGTGGCCGTAGCCCTTGGTCCGGTACGGACAGGAGCGAACAGGCAGAAAGAACGTAGAGTAGTAACGTGGCCAGCCCGCCGCCGACGACGACTGCTCAGTGCCCAACGAGATTCCCACCGGAAGACGCCGGCCGGCCAGCCGCAGGATGGAGTACGTGTTTGACGTGTTCTTCGACGAGTGCTTCGCCAAGATGGCCCGGAGCGGGCTGATGTCGCGGGCACGCCGCCGGGACATCATCAACCACCTGAACTCCGTCATCGCCGGGTGCATCGGTGGCCGGCGGACCGCTTCGAAGCAGCTGGCGGTCGGTCTGGCGGTGCGGTCCGCCATCGATTACCACCGGCGTTACCGGAGCGAGAACTACGAGGTCTGCCTGATGGGCAAATACCACAATGTGCTGTACATTGCGCTGCGCATCGCCTGGGACTGGGGCCTGGAGGATTCGGGCATCGTGCGCGAGCTACTCGGTAACCGGGGAGGGGGTGTGGGAGTACCGGCTTCTCTTGGCACGACATGTGACTTGCGGCCTCTGTTTTGGCAACCCCCGCGCAGTGGAGATCTATCGATGCGAGCGGACCTTCGAGCGGCTATTTCTGGGCGCCGTGTTCGGCAGCACCGCACCGCACTTCATCGCCGGCTGGAAGAGTGACTTCCGCGATCAGGACGAAAACTTGCGGGCGCTGGTCTTCTTTCTGCACCACTCGGCGGCCACGCGAACGACTTTCCCGGCCTACTCCTGCACCTATCAGCGACTCCGGGAGACCAAGTAGGTACCGTAGGTGTGACGGAGTTCCAGTGACACTCCACTTCATTTTTCGCCGCCGCCGCCACCGACAGGTTCATCGACGTGCCGATTGAGTCGTGCGGTAAGGCTGCCCCGCTACGCGTCGCCCTGCAAGCATCGGCTCCGGACGTAGTGTTGATTTTGCTGCGCCACGGTGCCAACCAGCAGCCGGACGATGGCGGCCAAAGCCCGGTGCTGAGCCTGCTGGACAAGCTGGCCGAGTACGGGAGCCGCTCGTACCCGTACCAGCTCGTGTCGTGCCTCGGGCTGCTGCTGCGCTGCTCCACGCGCATCGAGCTGCCCTACCAACCGTACCTGTACGACGTGCGCCGGGCGATGTTCGAAACCAAGTACGGGCTCCTGCTGGCGGACGGGCTGATACCGCGCGAGCTGCTGTACGGTGTGCCGAGCCTGCGGCAGCTCTGCCGCTGCGCGATCCGCGAGGTCCTGCGTGACAACTTCCAGCTGCCCCGGGGCACGCTGAAGCTCCCGTTACCACGCGCGGTTCAGAAATACATTGACTTGCTTGACTGAAACGACTGGGAAGGTGTACCTAGGTGTGTGTGTGTGTCGGGTTTGGATTTTCCGAAGATTCGAAGGGCGCAAAATTGTCGGGTTTCGTAAATGTCAAAGTTTTGTACCATAAGTTCGCCATTTTTGACGTTTGACGCCAGTTTGACGTTTTAAGTAATCGGTAGTTGAATCCTACAGAACCCTAGCTGGATCACCCCTACAGTTCGTAAAGTCGTGTACGTACTTGTAGGTGGTTTCGCTGATGTTGATCCGGCCCGGAACTCCCGTCGTCTCGGTGCGGCTGGTCAGGTTCACGGTGTTCCCGAACAGACAGTACCGGGGCATCCGGTTCCCGATTACGCCCGTGACGACTTCGCCCGAATGGATGCCGATAGTGATTTGCTGCGGAAGAGAAGGATTCTAGAATTCTAGAATTCTAGGACTCGGAAGAGAAGGCGCAACTGTACCATTGACTCGGAACCCATTTTGACATTCTTGGCCATGTCGAGCATGTCGAGCGCGAGCCGGGCAATGCACTTGGCGTGGTTCTCGCACTCATCCGGCAGCCCGGACACGGCCATGTACTTGTCACCGACCGTCTCCACCTTGTAGATGTTCGAGTTGCTCTTCGAGTCCGTCAGCTCGTCGAAGATCGTGTAGAGCTGGTTCAGCATCTTCACGATCTTCATGGCACCCTCGGCGTCCGTGTTGGCGGCACAGTACTGCCCGAACCCGACGATGCCCGAGAACATCAGCGTGACCGAGTCGTAACGCTTCGGGGCGACCGGTCGCTGGTGCCGCAGCTCGTTCGCGACCGTCTTCGGTAGGACCGAGTAGAGCAACCGGTCCGTCTTCTGCTTCTCGCTCTCCAGGTCTCGGTACGTCTGCTGTAGCCGGTCGGTCAGAATCTCTAGGTTCGTCGTCAGCTTGTACTCGGCCTCGAACTTCTCACTCAGCAGCACCAGATCACGCGACGCATCGTGCAGCGGTATGTCCGAAATGTGGAGCCCCTTTCTGGGAAGGTCACAAGACACGAGGGTTAGCAAACCACGAGCAATCTCCAGATACGCGGTGGGGCGGTGCCACTTACTTCGTCAGGTCGTCCAAGTTCATCACGCTCGGGTAGCACTGGAAGAGTATGAGATCCGAGCTTGGGATGTACATCATTTGGCCCTGCAAATAAAGGGGGGGGTCAGTGGTCATCAAGGAGGTGGTGTGTTCTAGTCCAGCCCTTTTTGTGAACGCTCACCTTCAGTCTTAGGTATCGCTCACTTTTGGACATTACACCGGCGTTCGTCTTCAGCACGTAGATCGTGTTGATGTGCGCCAGGATGTTGTCGAAGCTGAGCTGCAGATGTGGCCGGACTGCCTCAAACAGGGCCAGCAACGGGCACTGCTTCTCCTGAATCCTGTCGAAGAAGGAGGTCCAGACCAGACCAGGGAGTTATTGCCGGAACCGACACTGGGACCAAGCCTAACGCCTGTCCCTTACCTCGGGATGACCCGCGAAACCGATCGACCCGCGTGCACGATGTGCATGTTCCGGTCGAACATCAGATGGAACGGGAAGATTTTGCAGAACGTCGCTGGCGATATCATCGGCTCTAGGGGAAGCAAAAGCGAATTGTGATCAGCGATCAGGCGAATGCAGTTCAACCTCTCTGGTCGGGGCTCACCTCGGGCCACCAGCTGATAGCTGGCAGCTGCCTGCTGCTCCTTGTCACCATCCGAGCGCCGCGTAGGCGTCTTCTCCGGGCCCGAGATCTCCGTGATCAGAAACTGGATATGGTCCGAGCGCTCTGGTGGTGCCGCTGCCGCCGCCGCTGCCGCCGCAGCCGTCGGCGACTGTTTCCGCTCCACTCCACAGTCCCCGATAGCCCTACCGATGTCGCTATCACAGTGGTCTACGGTGTGTTTACTAGTCACGTCGCTAACGCCCGCGTAAAACTGTACATCCCTATGGTTCCCATTCTGACTACTGCTGCCGCCGTTGCCGCCGCTGGTATTGTGATGCTGCTTATTGCCATCGAGACTGGAGGTCGATGGGGACGTCAGTGTCCGCGCCGACGACGACGACGGCAGGTCGGCCGGTTCCTTGAGTGTGGTCGAACTTTTGGAGGTCGCTAAACCTGTCGCCCGAGTGTTACGGGAGAGAGAGAGAGAGCAGCGTGTAAGTGGACGACTCGTTTGGGCGAAGACCTAGCGACGTAGCGGGGAAACCTACTAGTAATTCTACTGGAGAAATAAGATTCACCGTACGTTTTCGAGGCCAGAATGCGCTTGCACAGGCCCAGCCCAGCCAGCTCCGGTACGGCCGGGTCGCACGAGACGCTAGGAACTGGCCTTGGGGTGGGCGGGGCCGGGGCCGGAGCCGGGCCCGTGCACGGGCGCACCTTCTGGGTCTTCGCCTCGAGTAGGTCGCCCTTGCGCTGGATGATTTTGATCTCCACGTCGACACCGTGCAGCTTGGATGCGACGGCCTTGACGATGCCGATCACGATGTGCTCCAGTCCCGGACGCTCGGAGTAGTAGTGTAGCACCAGCTGGCCGTCCGTTTCGGTGCAGCGGAACGAGGGCGCCCGCATGCCCGGGTACAGCGTGCCCAGGTGGTCGTGTAGCGCGTCCAGGTTCTGCAGGAAATCGCGCGGGGTCGCCCCCAGCACCTGGAGGATCTTGTCGTAGCCCGAGTCCTGGCAGAACTCGAAGAACGTCTTACCGAACAGCTCCAGTATGTCACCGGCCGGGATATCTTTTCGGGACGGGATTCGGGACTCACTCACTCAGTGTACATATATCCTCCGCGTGCTCAGTGTACTACTCACTCAGTATATCGACGGCGGCCTCTATCAGGTTGTACGTGATGTCATCCTCATAGATCTGCCGGACCAGAAACTGGCCCTCCATCGTCACCTGCGCCTTCTTCCTGTTGGCGCAAGAAGAGAACCCGCTCAGCTATGCCGTAGCCAACTGAACCCATGTCCCCGAACCCGAGCAAAGTTTGAGCATTGAACAGACAGGCCTTACAAAGGTCCATGGACGGAACAGCCTATTTGAGTGTCAGATTCGACGGCAGACCACAACTGTGACAGATGATGACGGCCGGTGGTCGAACTGCGCGGCAACCGGCAATTAGAGGATGGCAGCGTCACGTCAGCAACCAATCTGCCAAGCGCCATGCCAAAGTTAGGTGCTAATAGGCATTAATGTTACAGATTCTCCTGTTGCTCTGGGATCCACTCTTCCCACGTCCAACACGAGAGCGTTTGGATGCTGTTGTGAAGTGTCCGGTCCGGGAGTCGGCCTACACCGTACCTAAGTAGTCTAAAGTGTGAAACTGGATTCTGTAAACAGATGGCTCCAGTTGTCAATTTGTGTCCACGTTTTTTTTGGCAATGCCCCGCCAGGTTTTGACATCTGGCAATGGATTTTAGGGCTTTCGCTGGGCTTTGAGTTGTTAGAAAAAAGGTAAACATGGCGATTTGGACTTCACAACCGAATGAGGCCGTGGGAGGCCACCTCCAAAAAAGTTCGAGGACACTGAACTATGTACGAAAATGACACGCAAACACGCTACAACAACTCACAAGGAAGTCATTTCTCCATCGGATTGTAATCACTTCGTAATCATCAACTTCGACTTCGATTTCTACGAGGAAACGCGCAAACTGGATGACTAATTGGATTGCTCCAAAAGGCGAACAATGCTTTCGGCTTGACATCCAAGAGAAATACGAGAAAGATGCGGGACAAATCTATAGCTAACGATGTCACATATACTTTGAATAAAATAGAGTTTTCCAATTCAATAAACATGTGATTTAGTTGAAAATAATCCGATTCCATACTTTTACGCCTTTGACACAGTTTGACCCACTGCTCGCAGCTTATCTGCTCTAAATTACAAATCATCACCACCCCCTCCCCATCCCTCGCCTATCCCCTCTTGGGGCCTCCATCTCCATCCATCTGCCGAGTAACATCGCGACTCGCGAACACTTAACTAATTTGACACAATGGTAGAGCGGGCAATAAAAAGCGGGCCACCTATCGGTGATGGAAGGGATGGCCGGGAGGATGTGTTATGTAAGCTGTTATCTGCAAGAAGAAGACAATCGCGTACGCCCCATTCGAAGGCAGCAGCGTATGCTTAACGGTGGCTCCTTCGTTCGGCGTTCGCCGCCTTCGGTCGGGTAACGAAAAAAGAAGCCCGAGAAACATAACGAATGCTATAAATTTTTGTTTTTTCTCCAGGACCCATCCCCTCACCCTCCCCACGCACGATACATTGAACGCTCACGCAGCTCCTTCGAAGCGAACGAGAGAGATGAAGAGCGCGTCGAGATAGATTCGGCCCCTCACTCGGCTCGGCGTTCGGCGGCACCCCTCGGTCACGTCGAGCGAGAAAAGCGGAGCAATCGTGTGGAAAACGGGAGAGTATGTTCGCCTTTCTTCGCCTTCGGCTGGGGGTGGTGGTCCCGGTGATGGTGGCGGGCAAATAGGCAAATCATCTGGCAAACGGCTGCTATTGCCGCTGTGTTTGATTGCGCCTTGATTCTTCCTTTCACTAAATCCCTGCAGAGGTTCCGATACGGCCGGCCGGGATGGCGCCTCCCGATGGGGCTTCCCGATGGGGCCTGGGAAGGCCCCGGGGGGGGTGCGAAGGTGCAACAGTGTGTGAAGGAATCGATATCCGTATCCACAGTCGCGCAGAGTGCATCCGCACGTCCCAAGCGCCACTGCACCCAATCCAAAGGCCCCCATTATCCTGGCGCACACTTCGTCGGACACTCCGTCCCCCGGGAAGCCCCGGCCCAGAATAGCCCCAGGTTCGCATGTCCCCAAAAGCAGATCCCCCCCCACCCCCCATCTTCCTCCAACTTACTTGATTTGTTCCCATATATCGACGCCAAAGTTCTTTAACACCAGCAGTTCTAGTGCATAGTTCACGAATCCGTACTAGTGCCCCCGCGAGTGCGAGAGAGAGATAGAAAGAGAGAGAGAGAGAGAGAGACAAAAAGAGAAGCAAGTTACAATCAACACGAAGACACACACACGCGCGCCTAGAGGGTACGCTCCAGTATACTGGAACTAGAACTGCTGGCTGGCTGGCTGCAGTCGGGAATGCGGGAAGCAGCAGAGCAGGTAAATATGGAATGGCCCGCCAGGGGCACGAGATGAGGAGACCAATAGTTTTTGCTGGCTGGCGGGCCACTCGCGGGTGATTGATTGCAGCGCCCGGACTTTGGGGGGATTAAAAGGAGTTGGCAGCCCGGAAGTCGAAGCTTACCATGATGAGGAATTATGTTGTCCGCCTGCAGGCCTGCCAGTTGTGATGTGACCTGATTGTGTGTCGGAAAAAGGGGCGGGGGCCGGAGTGGGGGAGACCGGTCGTGACAGGCTACTGGTGGTAGGCGCTACCGGTCGACATCCGGACACGATCCGGATCTTCGGAGCGTTCTCGGTTAAGGCCCCACTTTAGGGAACTTCACTTAGGGAACTTAGCCTTAGCCAACTAGCGAGCCAAGACGACACTGCGCCAGGGATTCACTGGGCGGCATGGCCCATGGACGAGTCGGTCGCGGTCGTGGTTGTAGACCTGGTTGAAGTTTCTGGTGGTTCTGGCGCAAGACACACGCAAATCCAGCAATCCGGGACTACTGCGCGTTACGACATCCAGGTGTTCGTGTCACGTAAGCTTGCTTCGTGTCCGAACGTCCGCGTTTTGGGCAGTTGTTGATCGTTAGGTAGGTGTTGATCGCTGCAGTGCCGCACCGAATCCACCGAGCGTATCCTGGACCAATGCGATGATGCACAGCATCTCCGCCGTAAGCACGTGAGCAAGTCACACCTGCTGCACTCTCACATTGTACGGTCGCATTTGCTGCTCCATGGCCAGAGTCTTCGCTGGCGGTTCCAGATATTGTTTCGATTCTGCTACTGCTGCTGCTGCTGCTGCTGCTGCTGAACACGGAACGCACATCTTATGCTCTTCTTTACCCACACGCAGACACACGCACGCACGGAGTGAGACAGAGCAGGCAGGATGGGCAATCCTCCGGCCCGACACAGCCAACCGTGCCTGCCAAGACACTAGTGACACGACACGCTTCTATGCCCTGCAACTGCAACAACGAGGACCGCGACGAGGCCTATGCGAGGCCGTGGCCGAGGATAGTCAATGGCGCGCATATCAACACCTGCCAACACCACCACTGTGCCCTGTCCGGAGTCCGGCCCGTGTTCCGTCCGTTCCGAGATCCGCAGCCCTGCGTTTGCAATCCCGACGGTCGACTGCCACGATAACGACTGCGTGCGCGCTCAAGAGCCAACCGATTCGAAGGTAATCGTCGGGCTCGTCGTCCTCGGCAGGCAGTCGGCAGGCCTTCCTGCGGCCCATCCGGTCGAGCGCGCGTGTGCTCTTTCTCCCGCTCTCTCTCTCTCGCTCTCCTGATTGAGGGCCGATTGGACTCGGCGAACGCCGAGTGCTCTGCGAACCGGAAGCTCCCGAGCGCGGAACGGAGTGACTCCCGTAAAGGCCCTTAGTTGGGGCGACACTTGGGTTCGTTGGCCCATTCACGTTGACACGCACCCGTCAGGTGCGTCCAGTGACGCGAATGCGTTTTACCAGACCGAGAGGAGCCTCGTCCTTTCGGGAGCCCTGAGAAAGAGAGAGAGAGAGAGAGAGAGAAACGGTGCCCTGGTCGCGGTTCCCTACGCTAGAGAGAATCGCTAGAGAGTCAGAGTCGCGCCCGTTCGGTGCATGGTTGGACGAGCGAGCGCCATTTCTCTGGCTGAGTCTCGCGCAGTCCGCAGTCCTACCCACCGAGCAGCGGTTGGTACGCGAAGCGAGATCTGGCCTCAAAGCCGCCCAAAGGTTTACAGGGGGATCCCCAGTACGGGATCCAGTAGCTTTGCAACGGGGAAGCAAAGGGACCCCGGGAATGTCTGATGAAGAATTGAAGAAGGCATGCCCGGGGCCAACTGGCCAACAGGGTACGATCTGGTCCGACGGGAACGGGAAGGTTCCAGATGTGCCGATGTCCCGAAGCTCTCCCGCCGCCTGACGCCGTCGGCAGCAGTCGATTCGTTTTTCGTTCATTTATCACACAAGGTCCGTTCCACCCAGGACCCACCAGGACCCAGATACAAAATCCTAGCCTAATCTGTGTGGATATCGATTCATCGATTACAACACAAGGAAGCGGGCCGAAAAATGGCAGAAACCACTGCACTTCCACTAGGCCAAAACAGGGAACCCCCCCCCCCCCCCCCATTACACCACGGACGGAGGGCCGGGTTTTGCGATGAAGTGTCCGTGTGATGAAGCTAACAGCCTCTTGTGTGTTGGAGCGAGTCCGAGACCGAAAGGGATTTACCGGGCTGTTCCATAAGCTTTGAGCTTCAATTGCAGAGCTGGCGCTTCATGTTTTGTTGTTTGTTGTTATGTTTGTACACTCTTCATATGAACGTATGTGTGACAGTTTCATTACCATCTGTCAGTGTCATTCTTTGTTTACAAGCCATTTAGCATCGACATCGTGCAGTGATTGAATTTCTATTTTTGAAAGGCTTGGAAAAGCAAAGGAAATTTCTGAGCAAATGTTGAAAGCCTTATTATAAGGCCTTCAATTAGTATGGTAAAATGAGGGTCATTGCAGAATTATCCGGAACTGCAAAACTTACTGAACAACCCGTTAGTAGTCGACACACAATCCGGAAATAGAACACTACACTACACCACGCGACGGATCTCGACGGACCCAGGAAAGCAGAAACAAGACGGAGCGAAGCCCACGGAGTTGGGAGTTGGGAGGGTTCCGCTATCCTGGTGGGTCGAAAACAAAAGGAAGGACCACGGCTTGGACCGGCTTTTGCCGGTGTTTACTTTTCGTTACTCCATCCTAAAGTGCGGACCGGATCTGGCGGGGTTGTCAGGTTCAGGCCAGCACGAACACGGCTTAACACTAGCGAAGCTCGTTCACAGTAGCAGCAGTAGCCTCAATATTTCGATAGCGTTAACCTATGCAAATGACCGTCGGCGTAGGTCCAGTTGGTCGTCTAGTATTTGGACGTCCTTCAGAGTTCGGGGAATGGGCAGGAAACCCTCTGTCACTTGCGCGCTACCAGCTACCGGGTCGGGCCGAGCTCATTTAGTCCTGCCGAAACAAATGCATGAGTTCCTTCCGGGGTGCGCGCTCGATCGATACTTCCAACTTCTTCGCTGGCGATGACATGGGCGATTAGGCGGATGTTTATGAATTTTTTCAGTCGAGTGATGGAGTCCTGGTCCACGGAAGAACCGAAGGAGTCTGGCCCCCTTTTAGAAATTCCCCAGCAAATGCCAGCATTTTCTGGCTCACTGGCTCAACGCCATTAATGGTGGCCGTAATGGGGGGTGAAAGGCGGCTGCTCCTAGTCGACTGCTTCCGGTGCGGAGGCTCATTGCGAAGCATACGTGAAAAATGGTTAACCGTCTCCCTTTCGCGCTCTCGTTGTCACGAAATCTCCCCGTGGGCTCGGGTCCTTGGCACCGTCGACAGGTAGCAACCAGTCCCGGTCCTCGTTGACACTAATGGTTTGCGCTGCGAAATTATTCAAACCGCCGTTGCCGGTATGCCGTCTGCTTGCCCGACGTAGCTTCCGCTTCACAGACGACGTGACGCGCGCGCGAATCGGAAGCTCGCAGCTCCTGCTTCGCTTTCACTTTTGTTTGACTTCGTCGACGCCGTCCGTTGCCCGCCACCCCCGGGGAGAATTGATGGGCAGATCATGCTCGCCAGAAGCCGGAGCATCCTGTGCCGTACCTGTCATCGAAGTTCGAAGGTTCGAACGGCGACGGTTACGGGGATCGGCGGCAGGATACGATACGTTGGCGAAAGAACGCAATCAGAGAGGCGCTGCGAGTGTGTGTGCGCTCGTGTGTGTGACATCGTGAGAGGCACCGGGCGCCTCCATCGCAAACCCACCCCTCCGAACCAGGAACCAGGCGCCTCCATTTTGGTTGAGCCTAAACACGGGGACACGGCGCTGGGTGGGGGTGCGTCACGGTGGCGCGCTTCGATCGGATATCAAATTTCTCAGCTCACAGCCACCCGAACCGGGCGTCTCGGGCGTCGCCACTCGGCGTTGCCACACCCATCCCATTGATGCTTATCCTGCGACCCTATAGGCCGGCGACACTTGGCGACACTTGGCGAAACTTGCGTCTCGTTCGTCGACGTTCGGCCTCACGCTGGCGCCGAGATGCTCGTTCCACGATGAATTATCGTTCCGCGACAATCGGGTGCGGTGCGGTGCAGGAGGAGTGAACGAGAAAGTCCAGAGGCACCAACACACACAAAGGGGGGAACACAAAAATAAAACAAGGCCTAACTAGGCCACACACACTCGCCGGGGGAGGGCGCTTTTGGAGACGGAAACGGAGAAGCAAAGTCCTTAGTGGGACGGCTCGGTATAATAAAACTCACACCGGTGAAAGGTGGTGATGACACTCCCAAGAACCCAGTCGGCTTGACCGGCTGCTGCGAAGCCAGATCGCTGTTGAGCTGCTCCTCAGGTCCAAAGTTCCAAAGACCTTCTCACCGCATCTTCCCACAAAGCAGGAGCGCCAGGATCAGCCAGCTGAAGCCGTTTCAACTCCGAACAATACCATCAGATGGTAACACCCGAAATGTGCAAAAACGTAATTGAAAATTATGTCCTGTCTGGTGGCGACTGGTGCCATCGGGATCTCTTTTCTTTCACTCAAAATTCACTAAAAACTAAATTTTTCATGTGTGATTTTATTAAAGTTGGTTTCGAAAACTACGAAATGGATGGCCCTGCATCGTAGGTCTGCAGGGTTAGCATCTGGCACCTGCGGAGTTCACCGCCGATCAGCCGATCTTGGCACGGGCTTTCCGGGCATACTTGGGTCCTTGGGGACAACAACACGGTGTTTAATAACTAGCAGCAAGCAAGCGCCTATTTCAGACACACACAGCCTCCGGTTGGACGGAAGGACCGAACCGAGAAATCGTCGAGAAAATTGGACGGCTCCAGTTTGGCAGCTGGCACCAGCTGTGAGTATGTGAGCACCATTCGGATCATAAATAGTTGTTTTCTGCCCGGATGCTGTTGGTTCGCTAGGGCATCCACTCATTTTCCACTTTCCGAATCCATTTCCGATTTCGTTGCCATGCTACACACTTGTCCCTGCGCAGAGACGAAGGTCGTGTAGTCGTCGGGACATTACGGGACGACTCTTCTGGGCTGTTGTTTCATTTTCATTCATTCTAATTTGATTCTCACATCAAAGGGACACCCGGGGATACGCTCGAGAGGGCCGCTAAAAAGTGCGCCCCAAAGACAGAGGGGTAGAAGGGCTGGAAGGGGGGGGGGGGGGGCGAGGGTTGGTAACTTGAGTGGCGAGGTCCGATTGTGGGTGGTTGGAAGTTCTCTAGAAGCTCCAGCTTCCCACACAGACCCCGGCGGGCGGGCCCCGGACATTGACATTGCTCAAATTGGTTACATATTCCACGGTGTGTGCTGAGCGGTGAGCCTATTTAATGAACAGGAACAAGTTTTCCCGTCACAACGCACACGCAGACACACGCGCAGCACGCAGACACACTCGAGTTGCCCAATTTAATATTCGGAGCGAATCGTCAGCGACCGTCAGGACGACGGGTCTAACCTTTCGCTCGGGGGTGGTGTCGATAGCTTCACACGGTGTGGACATGGGTTGGACATGCAGACATCGGTGGCCGGCTGCCCCAAGTGGGGTAAGGGGCTGGTTAATGTCGGAGCACCCGTACGGGTTGCCTGAAGGGTCGCCGCTGGCTGAGCTCCGGCTGAGAATCCCTGTGATTGTCGTGTGCTCCTCACAAAGGAGATGCTGTAGAGTTGTAGATGCTGTAGAGTACACCAGAAGAGTACCTGCTGCGAGTCAATTTAGAGCAAATAGCAATCAATCATACGGCAATAATGGGGCGTCCCCGCGTCTCGACGAGAGGCACCCCTTTCGGTCGTCCGAGTTGGTCCCCCCGCAGGAGACAGAAAGGAAGAGTGAATATTTTATGTAAATGCTCGAAACCCCCGAAGCGCACTTCGCTGATGATCTCCGACGCCGCAAACGGCACGGCGGTCGTCAGGGCAATCGTAGGGATCGTTGAACACTCTCTCTCTCTCTCTCTGCGAAGTTCCAGTACGTTTCCACCGGAACCCGTGTCCTTGTTGGCGGAGACAAAAATGTTGGGCCCATATTATTTGGGCTGGCCTTCCGGGGCCAAATGTCGCCTTCGTGACGCCTCGCCACGCATAGTTATGCCCTGTTTTTTTTTGCAGAAACCCCAGCAACGGGAAACCTTCTCCAGACCAGGCACCAGTCAACGGTGCCAACGGGCAGCAATCTGCCAATCTGGTTCCGCGTAAAGTTGAGCCAACAAAGCTACGTCTGCCGATGTGCTCATATTCGTCAAATAGGATCTGCCAAAACCCGGTTCTAGCAAGACCGGCCGAATGTTGTAATTTTGCTAAATAGAAATTGGCCATCCTAGTTCCATCTTTCCAAAAATGGTGGTTCAAAAATGTTCATTAAGTAGACCGCAATATTCGCCACGAATAGACAGAGATCTCCTCTAAGTGCAACACACATCGGTAAGCCCTCTGATTTGGGACACCTGTGTGATAGCAGGATGTCTGGAGGTCGCCATGTGATACGGCCCTATGCCCTCCGCTTGATGAATATTCGCTACAGTCTGTTTCGATGCTCGATGTTCGAGGTGACCATTTTCACTTAGGGGGGGAATAACAACACGCTAAATGCTCTGGCTCTCGCCGCTTTTCGTGATTTGGTGGCATCGGGCCAACGGTCCTTTCAACCATACGTAAATTATGCGCACCAAATAAGGTAGGCCGGGTCAGCGTAATACGAAATGTGAATAAACGTGGTAATACCTCCATTTGAATACCATGGACCAGTCGGTGAAATATCGTGGTATTTTTAGTTAGATATGCAAAGATATTAGGTGTGCAAATTAATTAGTTCGGTTTGCCAATAGATGACATTACTCACTAAATGTCACCATTTGTTTTGAAATGAAATATCTGTTTGACAGCTACTGTCATTACGCATCTAACGCTCATTACGTTATGCTCTAACGCGGCTTTTCCCGGAACACCGGCAAATGGCCGGCAAACAAAACTGTATCAAACTGAGCCCGAGCACCGACTCTGATTAATTCATCATTTACGCCGTAAAGCCAACCGCCGACCTCCGAAGTATATTTGTGTAGCACCCCTTATATACAAGTACCCGGGAACACGGAATCCACTCCCGTCGGAGACCTAGTTTCCTACTTGAATTTACATTTACATGTGCCGAACATCAACCGAGGACCGGCACTGGCGGCGGTGGAATGAGATTTTGGTTTTCCAAATCATAATGGCTAAGCCCTTGGGGACGAAGGCCTGGGCCCTGCACCACGCGGGGCTCAGGTATCGACGCGACCAACGCGACGGCGATTGACAAACACCGGAAGCTCGGGAAGCTCGGTCTGTTTGCGCTCCCATTACGGAGATTAACCGGTCGTCCGGTCGTGCCGCAGGCTTACCTTCGGCTTGCTGGTTCGCTTGTCCGTCCGGCAAGGATTGACGCCGCCGACGACGACGACGACGACGGAGACCTTTCGGCCCTTGCTAACATTTACTTCCTTGACGGCTGGCCTTGTACGTCCCGGTCCCGGTGGAACAGTGGCGAGCACATTTGACATAATTGAATCTCGTTTTGACAGCTCTCATACTCTTGGTATTTAGTAGAAAGGTACAAAGTACTTGGTACAAAATGCAAAGCGAATCGAAGTTAAGGTGCAACTTAAATGCCGCCAGTATGTTGACTTAACCGGTGCCAAGCTGCGAACCGGGATAACGAGTTGATGGGCGCCTGGGCACTCGACACTAGGCGGGTCTATAGTAGCCACGCACGCAAGTAGTTAAGTGAGTAGTTAAGCTCTCAGTGGCTGTCAGAGAATGGTGCTCACACCTGGCACTAGATACCAGAGCTAGATACGAAGAACCGACAACCGAACCGCCTGCCTTCGGACGTCGTCTTATGCTCCGAACCGCGCCGCGAATCACGTGCCAAAACGTACTCCCGCTAATTGGATGTTAATGGAAAGTAAAACGTGAAAATCAATACCACCTCCCGGGAGGATGGGTGGACGGGTTGGTTGCGGGGGGTGACGCGATTTGAAGAAGGTTCCACGGCAGCAGCAGCAGCAGCAGCAGGAGCAGCAGGAAAATCACAAAATGGACTGGAGGGCGAGCCGTGAGAACGCGAAAGCCGTGAGGCCACGTCACCACCAACTGGAGCGAGGCTCAGGGAACACGGTGCGACGGAAGCGAAGGAAATTAAATGTGCGAGCGAGCGAGCGAACGAACGAACCTTCTGCCGCTGCTAAGCCAGATCGAATGTCCTCGACGCGGGTCGACAGCGCCGTGTGACAGGCGCGGCCCGGATGATGAGGCGGGCCGTGGGCGGAGATTATCAACGAAATTGTATCGTCCATTATTCAGCCAAAGAACCAAGGGGTGGGGGGGGGGGGGGGGGGCGGGGGGGTGGTTGGAATGGAAAGAATGACGAACAATGCAGCACGGGGAATGGCGTGGAACATCCCCGCGTTAATGAGCCCGTGCCGGACGGGACGTGCTGCGGGACTGCGACGGAACCGCGCGCCGATAATTATCATCGTGGCCCCAAGATCATCGCCATAATGGCCAGCTTCGCCCGTAATGACAGCGGTCTTCGGATTGGGGTGGACCGTTGGCAAGGATGATAGTGGAGGGTGCTTGAAGCCTGAAGTCGGCGATGTGACAGATAGCAATCATCAGCGGACCATTGCTTCAGCGGGCCAGGGAATCGATATCGTCCACTGCCCAGTAAGTCCCTTGACACCTTCATTACCGCGCATTATCGCCGCGTTCCGGAAGCCACCGAAACATCTTCCTTTTGCTGGCGTGGGACCAACAACCCCGCGCGTAACAAAGAACTGTTACAGAGAGCACCAGAGATTAACATTGCCTCTGGTGCTCCCACTCAGCGGTTGTTCCCGAAGAAGAGGAATGCGTTGGAATGCTTAAGTCGGTGTCGGAGTGGATGTCGGAGCACAGTTTGATGTATAGTAATAGGGAAACACACCCGGCACTGGTCTAGGCGACGGAGTCGTTGAAGACATCATCATACGTCGGGCACTATTCGTCAGGATTCATCACCATTATGGTTCGGATTGTTTGTAGGAGGTATCCAGTGCTCCAGTAACCAAAGACCAAGAGATGTAGTTATGGACCAGGGAGTAATGTAGTGCGTAGTGAACACAGACTGGACTGGAACGGCCGTGCGATCCAGAATCTCGACCAATATGTCCCCAGTAACTCGTGCGTGTGTCTTCCGGTTCCGGGGCCGGTCAGCGCCAACTAACGTTCAGCCCGTGATACCGATGACGCAACACTTTTCATCTGCAAAATTTATAACCCGCGGTACCGAGGAGTTAAACCCACGGAACAGGCAGGTCGGTTGGTGAACAAAAGAAACACGCACACGCACATACACACGCAGCAAATGCAAACGTTTTACGATACCAGGGATACCCATAAAAAAGGCCGGCCGCCCCCCCATTGGCAGTTCCCTTCCAGTTTATGATTGTGTCTTCGGCGAGCGAGCCACAATATACTGCATATAGGTGATGGTGTGTGTGTGTGTGTGTGTGTGTGGGCGTAGGCGTGAGCACCCCCATTAACAACACACACACACACACACACCGACACGTTGTGATGCGGCATCCGGCGCCCGGCTTTATTTTATGTCTAATAAGAGGGACAAACTTTTGATCTATTCCGGGATCCCGGGATACGCACGGGAGATGAAATCAATAAATAAAGCTCCACACCGAGGCGGCGGCACTTTATCACCCAAAGTAAGTTATTAGCACCGCCGCACCGCCTTCCCTGTATGAAGTCGGGGCAATACCGCGTGTGTGGGTGCTGTGGGCTGAAACCATTCCAACTAAGGATTTGCTGCATTCTCCATTATATTGACCGGATGTGGGCCTTGCTGGCTGGGCAGTCACCGTAGTCCACTTTCTGACTTATACGGCTACTACAGGAAGCGGGATCCTACAGGTCCGAAGCTTTGGTCTGCAATAGAGACTCTGGTCTTGGATCTCTGTCGGCAGGTCTCGGCAGGTCGACCAAGACTAGACGCGACCAAGACTAGACTAGTCGACTAGTACTTCAGCCACCACACTTATACCTATATCTAGATGTTGGAATTTGGAGACCCCGACCGACCGACCGTTGGTCGCATTGGTTGATGGCGATGGAGATTGATGCGGATCCCGGGTAATTCTCGGTTCGAAAATCGCACACATTTTGTTTGTATTCGTGACCATCTTTTTTTGTTGTCTTTTTATTGTTACCCCGTGGGACTTCAGGCGCTCAGTTCTTCGGTGGTGGTGGTGGTGGTGGTGATGGTGCTGGTTGTGATGCGTGCCGATGGTTCGTGGGGTCTAGGATGGAGGGCAGGAAGGGAGGCAGGTCCTGATGTACTAGGAATGGGCAGCGTCGTGGGTTCGCCGGCTGGCTGGCTGGCCGACTGGCTGGCTGTGCTCTCAGTAGTAACCGAAGGTGATGTCGTGCAGGGGCGCTGCGCCGCCTTGCGGCAGGGCGTAGTCTTTGGCCAGCTGGTCCAGCACGCTGGTGCTCCGGCCCTGGGCCGGCCGCGGCTGATAGACGGCCGGCTGCGAGGGTAAACGGACGGGCGGATTAGGACATTAGGGCTGTATGGGGAGACACATGGGGCTATGGGCTATGGGTGCATTACTTGTGGCGCGGCCTTGGGCGCGTGCTGGGGCGGTGCGGGTGCGAAGGACGGCTGGGAGTAGCGGATGTGCTGCTGTTCGGTCGCTGGCGCTGGCGCCGGGAAGGTGTGCGGTCCGGTGACGACGTTCCGATACTCGGCGTCGGGGCGAGCCGGAAGCTGCTTCGGCGAGTAAACCACGTCGATGGGGACCGCGTTGGGGATGTGGGCGCGAGGCGGCGCCACCTGTCCACCCTGCTCGAGGTGGGACTGGGCCGCCGGGCCGAACTGGGATCGCTGGATGTACTCGGGCGCTGGCTGATACCGGGCGGGCTGCGGCTGCTGGGGCTGCTGGGGCTGGTGGTGGACCGCGGGCTGAGGCTGGTCATCGTAGTCGTAGTACTGGACGGGACGCTGGGGCTTCGACAGCACCTCCTGGAAGCGCGGCTTCGACGCACCACCGGCCGACGGGCGCAGCTTGTGGTGTGGTCGCGGGGCCTGCGGCACGTTGCCGTCCGAGTCCGCGTCGAACAGATCGTCCTTGCCCGTGGTCTCGTCGACCAGGGTCGGTGGCGGGACCGTGATGCCCTCGCCGGATGGCTGGAAACCGTACTTGTTCGCCCCGTACTCGACCACCTTCACCTTGCCCGTTTCGTCCACGTAGCCGTACTTGCCCTTCACCTCGCCGGTGGCCAGCTTCGTTTCGATCTTGAACGACCCGTCGGCACCCTCGTAGCCGTACGTGTAGGAGCCATCCTCGTTGTGCCTGCGAAGAGAACCAGAGAAACACACAGGAAACAGAACGTTTCAGGGAAGTCGGATTCTTCAGTTAGGTCTCGTTTCGCCAACCCGCGTACCCTCACGTCTATGGAACTCGGGCCTAAAGCCCGGTAAATTTCGGATGAGGAAGCAGAAAAAAGGAAACAGGATAGAAAATGACAAGAAGAAGAAGAAGAACGAAACTAAATCCATAATGGTGCCGGCAAAAGGTCGCCAACTCGTGGACCGGAGCCCCGGACCGCCCGAACTCCGTCAAACCGGGGAGCAAACTCGTGCCAATCCCATGGGATGAAAAGTCCCGAGTCTAACACATAGATTGGCGCTAGTCTTGCTGCACTCGACGCTCAGTTCATTTTTCACCTGTCAAAAAATGCCCAAACAATTCGCTCGCATGGAGAGCGAGCCCTTTTTCCTTCTTAAACACGGGACTTTTCAGCTCACGTGCTGTACCACGCCAGTAAGCCAGCCGATGCCAGCGGGCCGATAAGAGGGCTGCTACAAGGATGCTGCTTCGGCCTCCGCTCACTGGCTGCTGCCAGTTACTTCGCCCGAGCAAATGTTTTGAACAATCAACCACAAAGAGCGAATACAAATTTTCTGAAGAGAGAGTGAGAGTATCCCCAGTACTTCGAGCCCACGAGCCACGGTGCCTGTGTGGTGATACGTTTGCCGATCACGAACCGTGACGCCTGGTGGAGGGAGCCACCAGTGGAGGCCACCAGCATCCAGCAGCTGTGGCTGGCTGCTGTCTTCCATATTGATTTTCCAATCAATAACCCAGAGCCCGGAGGTCCGCGCAACATCGTCGGCTAGGTCGGCCGGTTTTCAGCTATTCCGGTTTTCTTCGCTCTAGCCCCCCTCCACGCATTCTCTCGCATTTCGCATTCGTTTCTCCCTCGTCCTCTCTTGCATGCCACCGGATGTCACGGTCACGGTGCCCTAGCACCCGGCCGGAATCATTTATGGTAAGCGGAAATGGAATAAGGATAAATGACAGAAATTATTTCGCTTTTTTTTCGTGTGCATCGTTCGCTGCCGTTCCCCGGACTGGTGGCAAACTGGTGGTCGGAGGACGAGCGCCATCCGGTGACACCTTCCCCCGCGACCTTGGGGATCCTGAAAAGCTGAAACATAAAACTGGAAGCTATATTACTTCCTGCTTCCTGCATGAAGCCGGGAACCCGGGACGAGAAAAGGAAGCCCGGGGATAGAATTCCGATCTGGGCCTTGTGGAACTTGCAGGAGTGTTGACCACTTGCTTACCTGTTGATCTGCTTCAGAATCGGCACCGGGGTCGGTTTGTGTTCCTCAACCTTGGTGCCAATCCGGAGCGGGGCCTGGCGGTAGTGGTCCTGGTGATCCTGGGCAGCGATAAGACCCGCTAGGCAGGCGACGGCAACTACCTAATAGTAGACAAGTACACAAGGCAGAGCGGGCGAGTGAGTTCGTCAGTAAGTTCTACCTTGGAAGGGTGATGGAGAATAGTGCTGCTATCAACTAAGGTCTCCTGAAGGTCGGTTACCACACATACACACACACACGCCCCTTCATGGCTTCTACGTCAGTTCTGGCGCACGGTTACCGAAAGCGTTCGAAGCTATTCTTGAAGTGCCAGAATTTCCGGACGACTCGAGAAATTGTTGCGCGGTACGAATAATCTTTTGCTGGCGACGTCTTTGAAGTATGCCACTCAGTACTACGCCTCCCATACAAACCGCTTTCCGATTACTTCCGGGTCCGGGTCCGGGTTCGCCAACTCCAGCACCAGGAACCTTGCTAACTGCTCGCGCAAACTGCTAAACGTGCTCGGCGCGCAAAGTGAGCGACCGGCAAGTGTGCAAATACTGGCAACGACTTGTAGAGCACGAACCACTGCTTTACAACTTAATGAAAATGCAGCCACTAGCTTTACGGCCTCGCAGACGGGGGCAGACTCTAGCCAATGGCTGCCGACTTGTATTCTCCATAGACCCTGGTCCCTGGTGGATCCCGCCGGGCAGGAACGGCCACTTGAAACTTCCACCTACTAGAGCACTCGGGGCACTCCTCCTGCTAGCTGTGCTAGCCATCAATATGAGCAGAAGGTAAACTTCAACTCCAGCGTGCTTCAGATTCAACTTCAACCGTCTCCGTATCCGATAAGCAGCGACAGCGACATTCTTGGGTCAGACCCGTTTTTGGCCATAGCGAATGAGCGGGCCACAGTTTTCTGGTCGAACGCATTTGGAGCAACCAAAAAACAAAAGCACGATAGGCCCCGCGTGAAAACTGGATCGAAACCAATCGGACCAACCGTTCCCTTCGGCGGTGTTGGAAGAGGACGGACCAATTTGGTCGTGACGCTTAACCTTTCGGCACACGAACTGAGTGACGAAACCGATTCATTCGGTGCGATTACCAAACCAGGCCAGTCCGGGGCGAGGAAAAAAAACATAATTCAACATGTTGGCGTGGCGTACGGCGCGCACTCGGTACTCGGTCTCGGCTATGGGCACCATTATTTATTGAGACCACAAACCAGAGCTGCAAGCTGCCCGGCGCTGCGCAACCCCCGGGCGGTGTGCGCCCCCCCCCCCCACCAGCCCAATGAGAGTTGCACAAAAATCAGGTCCAGGAACGACGCGCGTGCTTTGGCACGACACGGACACTTGGCCAACATTGGCTGGTGATTCCGGCTCCGGTGTCTGAATGCTCGAACTGTACGCGCCAAAATCTTAGCTAGACTGCAGCTCGGTTTTATGGGAACTTCCGCCGCTCAAGAGCCGTCACAACCAAATTCAATCAAATCACTGACGGAAATTGGCAAACCGACATAGGGTGAGTAACGTCGATATCCGTCGATAGGTCGTTATTATTTACTTTACTGAAACGGATCCCTCCCCCCCCCCGGGGGAGACTGCAAAAAACGGTGGCTATGT